>NC_090344.1:34471389-34606753 GCF_035084215.1 Heptranchias perlo | reverse complement strand
GATTGGCCTACTCCTGCTCCTAGTTCTTATGTTCTTATGCGATGGAAACAGATTAAAACGCCACAGGTGATGTCAGTCACCATGATAACAAACACTGCGATGAATAATTTATGGATTAAAAATTACTGCTGATGTGAACAGGGACCCTGTTACATGATCTTACGAAATTCCTCCTGAGGTAAATAGGTTAAGCCTCTGTTAAAATAACAGGTAGAGGATCCCAGATATTTAATTAAGCATTTATTTATCTATATCACCAGCTGCCACTTTTCGGCATCGGAATCTTTGACCCCCTCACCAAATCTCTGCTTCCTGTCGATTAGCAGAAAAAAAAACGGTGCGGCAGGAAGATGGGAGTTGCTAGGCGATGAGCTGCTGTAACCCTCGCATGGTTCTTTTGAAGGGAAATGCTTGTGACGGAGCAGGAGCGAAGCATTGCAGATGAGGTCCTTTACACCTTTTTAGGGTGGTCTCAGAAGCTGAATCTTCGCTCCCCTTCTCCAAACGTATGGTTGTGTAATCAGTCGCTTACTGCCAGCAGAAACTGCGCGGCTGGGGGAAGGGGTATTGCCACTTCACGATCGCTGTGACTCAGTCGTCGACGGTGTTATCAAGCGGCACTTACCAATAACCTGCTCACCGATGCTCAGTTTGGGTTCCGCCAGGACCACTCGGCTCCAGACCTCATTACAGCCTTGGTCCAAACATAGACAAAAGAGCTGAATTCCAGAGGTGAGGTGAGAGTGACTGCCCTTGACATCAAGGCAGCATTTGACCGAGTGTGGCACCAAGGAGCCCGAGTAAAATTGAAGTCAATGGGAATCGGGGGGAAAACTCTCCAGTGACTGAAGTCATACCTAGCACAAAGGAAGATGGTAGTGGTTGTTGGAGGCCAATCATCTCAGCCCCAGGACATTGCGGCAGGAGTTCCTCAGGGCAGTGTCCTAGGCCCAACCATCTTCAGCTGCTTCATCAGTGACCTTCCCTCCATCATATGGTCAGAAATGGGGATGTCCGCTGATGACTGCACAGTGTTCAGTTCCATTCGCAACCCCTCAAATAATGAAGCAGTCCGAGCCCGCATGCAGCAAGACCTGGACAACATCCAGGCTTGGGCTAATAAGTGGCAAGTAACATTCGCTCCAGACAAGTGCCAGGCAATGACCATCTCCAACAAGAGAGAGTCTAACCACCTCCCCTTGACATTCAACGGCATTACCGTCGCCGAATCCCCCACCATCAACATCCTGGGGGTCACCATTGACCAGAAACTTAACTGGACCAGCCATATAAATACTGTGGCTACGAGAGCAGGTCAGAGGCTGGGTATTCTGTGGCGAGTGACTCACCTCCTGACTCCCCAAAGCCTTTCCACCATCTACAAGGCACAAGTCAGGAGTGTGATGGAATACTCTCCACTTGCCTGGATGAGTGCAGTTCCAACACTCAAGAAGTTCGACAACATCCAGGACAAAGCAGCCCATCCACCACCCTAAACATTCACTCCCTTCACCACCGGCGCACCGTGGCTGCAGTGTGTACCATCCACAGGATGCACTGCAGCAACTCGCCAAGGCTTCTTCGACAGCACCTCTCAAACCCGCGATCTCTACCACCTAGAAGGACAAGAGCAGCAGGCACATGGGAACAACACCACCTGCACGTTCCCCTCCAAGTCACACACCATCCCGACTTGGAAATATATCGCCGTTCCTTCATCGTCGCTGGGTCAAAATCCTGGAACTCCCTTCAAACAGCACTGTGGGCAGTTCCTTTTTTAAAAAAATGTTCACCCCCCCCCCCCCCCCCCCCCTCCCCCACTGGTTCTGAGAAAGCCATCTGCCCATTAAGGTGACATCCTGATATGCTGGATGGCAAAACGTGACCACCTGCCTGAGGTAAAGATTCAAAACCTGCAATGTACAAACTAACCTCTCTCAACTTTCGTGAAATCCCTAACTGAGCCCAACAAGGGCAAGGGGTTAGTTTGGCTTAGAAAGGATGCTATCATTTGAAGAATATCCTACCTGGAAGGTAATCTAACTGTTTCATCATTTAGTACCCTCTATCTCCAGGTGACGTTAAGATGCTACGATGAGGTACTGAGCTCAGTATTGTATTGGGAATGGGTTTAAGATGCTACGACGAGGTACTGAGCTCAGTATTGTATTGGGAATGGGTTTAAGATGCTACGACGAGGTACTGAGCTCAGTATTGTATTGGGAATGGGTTTAAGATGCTACGATGAGGTACTGAGCTCAGTATTGTTTTGGGAATGGGTTTAAGATGCTACGATGAGGTACTGAGCTCAGTATTGTATTGGGAATGGGTTTAAGATGCTACGATGAGGTACTGAGCTCAGTATTGTACTGAGGCTGGGTTTAAGATGCTACGACGAGGTACTGAGCTCAGTATTGTTTTGGGAATGGGTTTAAGATGCTACGATGATGTACTGAGCTCAGTATTGTACTGAGGCTGGGTTTAAGATGCTACGACGAGGTACTGAGCTCAGTATTGTTTTGGGAATGGGTTTAAGATGCTACGATGAGGTACTGAGCTCAGTATTGTATTGGGAATGGGTTTAAGATGCTACGACGAGGTACTGAGCTCAGTATTTTGGGAATGGGTTTAAGATGCTACGACGAGGTACTGAGCTCAGTATTGTAATGGGAATGGGTTTAAGATGCTACAACGAGGTACTGAGCTCAGTATTGTATTGGGAATGGGTTTAAGATGCTACGACGAGGTACTGAGCTCAGTATTGTTTTGGGGCTGGGTTTAAGATGCTACGATGAGGTACTGAGCTCAGTATTGTATTGGGAATGGGTTTAAGATGCTACGACGAGGTACTGAGCTCAGTATTGTACTGAGGCTGGGTTTAAGATGCCAAGGTGAGGGATTGTATTGGGGCTGGGACTAAGGTGCTATACTGAGCTCCATTTTCAGGGGAGTGTTAACCATTCTGGATAAACACTCATAGTATATGATGGAGAGAGAGGCTATATTTCTGCAGCAACACCTCTGACTGACCTGAGTATTTCCAGTGATTACTACAACATACGTTGTGATCTGAATACCTAGGAGTTTCGACAACTGGAACTGGGCTAAACCAAGATGGCTGCCGCTCCCAGTGTGTGCAACCCATTTGTCTTGCAGCCAAAGTCAGATCAGCAGGGCATTAAAATGGAGCGGACTACCAGGCAAGTGCAGGCATCACCCACTTCCCATCTGTTCTCACCCAAAACGTTGCATCTCTCTCTCTCCTTTTTATAATCTGGAAATCAGTGTTGCCGTGATTCAAAACTTTATATTCTAGTCTGCCAGTCACCATTAGTGATATTAATGACATTTCTCTGCCTGCCATCTTAGCGCAGGTATTATTAACCTGTTGAATGGATTAATGCCTCCATGGTGCTCGACTGCTAACATTAAACTCTAGGTTTATATCTGTGTTTTCTCCACTAATTTTAAAATTGTGATTTTTATTTTAAATGACAAAAGAAATGACAATGCAGTGAAGGAAGGCTTTTCTTGTCTCATTCCCTGAAAGCCTAATTCAGTCCTCGCCACAGACCATGTGACCTCACTTCTCCCTATCCCTGTAAGCTACAATGCCCCCCCCACCACCCCCCCCCCCCCCAAACTCTTATGTTCCTCTGACTCTGGCCTCTTGTGCATCTGTCCTCTGCCATCACCCTACCGTTGGTGCCCATGCTTATGGCCACCGGAGTCCTATGCTCTGGAATTCCTTATGTAAGCCTTGCTCCCTCTAAATCCCCCTCCCCTCCTTTAACATCTACCTTTTTTGTTTTATTCGTTCATGGGATGTGGGCGTCGCTGGCGAGGCCGGCATTTATTGCCCATCCCTAATCGCCCCTCGAGAAGGTGGTGGTGAGCCGCCGCCTTGAACCGCTGCAGTCCGTGTGGTGAAGGTTCTCCCACAAGCATACGGTCACCCCCACACGATATCTTCTCCCTTGGCTCGGCCACCATTTTGTTTGATTACATTCTGCGATGTGCCCTGCGACATTTGTCCATGTTCAGGCTCTATATAAATGCAAGTTGGTACCCACCCCACCCTTTTCCCACTGTCGAAGCCATGATGAATTGACCTCCCTCTCCCGGAGTTGCTGCGGCCAATTGTAGGGGAGCAATAGTTAAAGTTTCAGTTCTTTGGGTGGCCTAGTTGCCGATTGGGAACCAATAAATAAATGAGGTAAATTAGTCCCCAAATTCAAAAGGAATTGGGTGAAAAATGAACTTTTTTCACTCGAGTTTAGAAGAACGAGAGGGGATCTCATTGAAACATATAAAATTCTGACAGGGCTAGACAGACTGGATGCAAGGAGGATGTTTCCTCTGGCTGGGGGGGGGGTCCAGAACGAGGGGTCACAGTCTCAGGATACGGGGTAGGACATTTAGGACTGAGATGAGGAGAAATTTCTTCACTCAGAGGGTGGTGAACCTGTGGAAGTCTCTACCATAGAAGGCTGTGGCGGCCAAGTCACTGAATATATTTAAGAAGGAGCTGGATAGATTTCTAGACACAAAAGGCATCAAGGGGTATGGGGAGAGAGCGGGAATATGATATTGAGATAGAGGATCAGCCATGATCATATTGAATGGTGGAGCAGGGCTGAATGGCCGACTCCTGCTCCTATTTTCTATGAAATTCAAGATGACGAGTCTCAACGTTTTTTTTTCTCCTTTCTTCCGTTTTTTTGACCAGGTGATCCATCATGAGATTCAATATGGTTGCCGTTTGGGTTGTGGTCCTCCTGGTCGCCAGCTGGAGCGAGCTGACCCTGGCGAAAGGAGGCCGGGGTCGTGGAAGTCCAAGCAACAAAGGTTGGGGAGGCAGCCACGGGTCTCAGTCGAACCCAAGCTCCAGCCAGGCGGGCCATTACCAGCCCAAGAAGGGATCTTCCAAAAAGGCGCTGAAGATCGGGGCAGCGGTGGCAGCGGGCGCCGTGGGAGGAATGATGGTGGGCTCGGTCCTGAGCTCGGCGGGGGACCACTGGAGGCCAGACAGCCGCATGCGAAGCGGCCACAACAGATACCAGAACATCAACGGGACTTGGCAAGATGGGAACGGCGGGATGACCCTCTGCCCATTGGGCAGCGTGTGGCTGATGAGCTCGGTCCTTTCGTTCACTTATTGCGTCGCCGTTTAGTGCAGTCACTTTATTCACCGTATTCTGCTTCTGTCTGTACCCGCCGCCACGCGCTTATTTGAGGTTGGAGTCTGAGTTCCTCGGTCCCTCTGTGCGTTTCCCTGCAGCACCTGTTTTTTTTTTCTTCCCTCCACCCGTTGACCTGAGCCGAGCAGGTCTTTAAAAACCCATGGCTCGCTTGCGATTTTACTGTGCCAGAGTCCCAAATCGTAGAATCTTACAGCACAGAAGGTGGCCGTTCGGCCCATTGTGTGCCCTGTGCTGCAATCTCAGTAGCTTTGACAATCAGATCCTTCCAAGACTCCACAGGCGTCACTCAGCTGACGTAATTTGTAACGTGACTCGAAATGGGCCCTTTGTGCTCAGTTTTATGATTATTGGGCAGTTCCTTTTTTAAAAAAAAAGTTCACCCCCCTCCCCCACGTGTTTACAATAAAAACTCTGCAGAGAGGTGCAGATTTATATCCTGCAGTATAAGCACAGCCATTGCTGGCCTCCATTTGGAAATATACTGGCAGAAATTATACTCCAGTGATTCCATGATTGCAATTTTAACCAGTGGGGTTTTTAACTCCTCTCCAACTCTGTGGAGCATTTTAAAAAAATGTTGGGGGACAAATGCTGGAAGAGTGAAATAAAACCAGAAATTATACAGTGGGACAGTCAGCACCTGTATGCAGAAAAGATCAGTTAACATCACCGGCTTTGATATTCCCTCTGTGTTCTCTGGATCTGCGCGTCACTGGCAAGGCCGGCATTTAGCCTGACTTTGTCTCTTTCAGATGCCGAGCTGGTTTCCCTGTGAATTTCCGGCATTTTCTGTTTTTACCGAGTCCCTTCCGACTAAAGCCTTGGTTAGACCACATCTGGAGTACTGCGTACAGTTCTGGGTATCGCACCTTAGAAAAGATGTACTGGCCTTTGGAAGGAGTGCAGCCCAGATTCACCAGAATGTTACCAGGGCTCCAAGGGTTAGATTATGAGGAGAGATTACATAAACAAGGCTTGTGTTCCCTGGAATATAGAAAGTTAAGGGGTGGATTTGATTGAGGTTTTAGGATTTTGAAAGGAATTGATAGGGTGGATAGAGAGAAACCTGGTGGGGGAGTCTAGGACAAGGGGACCTAACCTTAAAATCAGAGTCAGGCCGTTCAGGAGAGAAGTTAGGAAACACTTCCTCACACAAAGGGTTGGTAGAAGTTTGGAACAGACTCCCACAAAAAGCAGTAGATGCTCGCTCAATTAATCATTTTAAATCGGAGATCGATAGATATTTGCTAGCCATCGGTATTAAGGGATACGGAGCCAAGATTGGTAGATGGAGTTAGGATACAGGTCAGCCATGATCTAATTGAATGGCGGAACAGGCTCGAGGGGCCGAATGGCCTACTTCTGGTCCTACGACTCCACTCGTGCTTCTTGATGGGAGGGCAGGGCAGAGGGAGTAGATTGTGGTGAGTTTTCATAGGAACAGGAGGAGGCCATTTAGCCCCTCGAGCCTGTTCTGCCATTCAATTAGATCATGGCTGATCTGTATCTTAACTCCATCTACCCGCCTTGGTTCTGTAACCCTCAATACCTTTTGCTTTTACAAAAATCTCAGTTTTGAAATTTTTCAATTGACCACCAGCCTCAACAGCTTTTTGGGGGAGAGAGTTCCAGATTTCCACTCCCCTTTGTGTGAAGAAGTGCTTCCTGACATCACCCCTGAACGGCCTGGCTCTAATTTTAAGGTTATGCCCCCTTGTTCTGGACTCCCCCACCAGAGGAAATAGTTTCTCTCTCTCTACCTTATCAATACCTGTAATCATCTTAAACATCTCAATTAGATCACCCCTTAATCTTCTATACTCGAGGGAATACAAGCCTAGTCTAACTTAACTCTTTAGCCCCACTATTTCCATTCACTTCCTCTCACGTTGAACGCTGTAAAGATTTAAAGTTTCTCCCTTCGAACCTTGGACAGTTTGAGTCAGGAGGAACAAATGTGGTTGACCACACTTTCACACTCGTGCTGCGGGGAGGAGTGTGAAACATTTACAGTTTTAACACCAGTTCTTTTAACCACACTGCTGTACTGGGAGTCACACGTAGGAGCTACGTGAGGCAGCGAGAGGGGGGTCTTTACATGGCTGGAGTGTATTGCTCACAAGAGGTTCGGACAACATCACCAACAGCAAAACTCAAATTGTCTTACATGTCCCCAGCGGCATGCTTCTACTTTTACAGAGGTTTTTTTTTAAGATTATTGAATAGTAGAGTTTCAGGATATGAATGGGGAGTGACTGCCTCAGTCTGAATCGTACAGGCGATGCAGGCTTTTATTTACTGACTGTGGTCATTGAATGGCGGAGCAGGTTCGAAGGGCCAAATGGCCTACTCCTACTCCGATCTCTTACGACTGCTCTGAGTCGTCGGAAAATGATCTCTTCTCCGCACAGCAATGACTGTAGATGCCTGTGAATGGGAGGGGAGAGGTGCTGTCAGCTCTCCACGCCTTGTATTGAGTTGAGACCTTAATTCCGCTAGAGGAGATAGCGGATGACGACACAGGTTCTCGGGGTGGGGGCCGTCAGTAGCCAGGCGGAGGCTGGGCGGTGGGAGAACCAGAGAGATGAACGTCTGACCTTTTTTTTTTAGTTGTGAATGAAGTCTTGTCATGGGAGGGGGGATAAAGTAAGGTAGCTGGTGAGTTTCACAGCATGTGGGCGGTCAATATTGGGGTCGCTTCCATCTGAAGGTAAAGTCAAAGGGACGAGGTGGGGCGACCTCAACACCCAGCCTGCTCGCTGACTAACCTTGGACCCACTAGGAGCAGCGGCCTCTGTCACTTTAAGAAGAGTGTGTTTCTATACTCAAGATTTCTTTGACTGAGGAGGGCGCTGGAGGAGGGAGGGCGAATGGGCATCACCTCTCCCTGCCGAGGGGCTCACTGGCAAACTGGCACCGGATTTCTTTCTCTTCCTCCAGCCTTCGCTCAGCGGCACGGTTGTGGGGGCAGCCAGTCGATGAGGTGTTTGTGTACGAGTGTAGTGGGATCTAATTCCGTCCTTTTCAATTTACTGTGTGTTCTATTGTGCCTTTAGCAGCGGGCAGGGGTTCTGCGGCCATGCTTGCTTCTGTTTTATAGAGTTTGTCAGTGACTTGGTTTTTGTATTGGCACAGCCTCAGTTCATTGATCCGTGACTTTTATTAATGGGGTGTATTTCTAGCGATTGAATGTTCTGAGTTGCGTCACATATCAGTATATTAAGAACTTTGTCTGACCGCATCCAACATGGATTCACAGGGAGCTCAGAATCATTCCTTTGCTGAATTTATTGAAGGAGGAGGTTCAGTTTGACCCCTTCACTGCAGTACGTTTGTATTTACAAATATAGAACTAGCCACACTAAGCAGTAACAATCCCCTGAAGTGCTGTCCCCCACCCCTGGCATTATTGACACAGTCCTGGGGATGTAACGATCCCTTCGCAAATACTGGCCCATTCCCCAGTAGACTTCCCACCTTTCCGCAGGGGCTTCCCAGTTCTAATGCCCGCTTCGCAGTGTCAGGTACCCGGAGGAAAATAGTGCTTTTAATTTTTTTGTATCTGTATACAGCAACACACATAACATGTGAGCAAATCAAGAAATGCACACACAGTGTGCTGACCAATTCCCTAAGCCGCGTCCGAAGACAGTTCGACACACTCCAGACTTAAATCGAGGTGGTGGGTATCCATGACTGAGTTCCACTACTTCATACAGGAGGCACTGTACCCTGTTATCACATTTCCTGCATTGGTGATCTTGGAGGGGGGAGGAGGGAGCAGGGGGTATTAATACATGGGTCTCCTGCTGTGGGAGACTGAACCCATTGTATCTGAATCACGTGGGTGCAGCTGTACCAGGTAGAATAGCTTTTAAAATATATACCCACATATTAGTACTCTTTCTGCAATGGCTAGATGAGACTTCAAATGCTACATCGGTCTAATAAGCCCCTCGTGTGTTGAATGTCCAGAGTGTAATAAACGATATAAAGCATCAGAGACATGCACAGCAAATAGTAGCAGCTAGCCACACCACTAAAGAAGCTTGCATGTCAACAGCATATGCGCAGAACGCAAAGGCATATGCTACCCACATTTGTCCTACGTAATTTAAATCTATAAAAGATACAACACACTGGAGCTCCGGGGGACTTTCAGTCTCGTCTGGCTGAGGCTAGCGTAAGCAGTCAAGGCGACATGCTTGCAACCTCCTGAAGGAGTTCTTGGTATGTGAGTATAATTGGTGCCTATATCTCATACACACCACGTAAGGGGTTGTGTTTTATTGTCTCATTGACCTGATTTAAGTGCACTTGGCCCAGTAGTATGTGATTCTGAGGACAGTTGCAAAAAGTAGGAAAGGAAAAAAGAACATTTCCCCAACACTGATGCATCTCATGAAGAGAAAGAGTGATGAGAATTGTTTTAATGACCTTCCTTCTTTGCATTCTTCCTGTTATGAAGTGAAGTGAGGGCATTTTCTACAAACGATGCTGATATCTCGGATTATTTCAATTATACGTGACTGAAAAGTTGAGATGTTTGGTGTTGGTTTTAAAGCTTTGGTATTTCTGCTGCTGAGTCCAAAGGGTGTCACTAACTAGTCCGCATGGTTCTCTTTGTACGTGGTAAGGCCTTTAAGATGTGAGATCACTTTGGAATTGTTACAAATGTGCATGTTAAGCATGTTAGAATAAAATAAATAGATTGACGAGTAATCTAGTGTTTGCTGTCTGTGTCCAGCACCGTACAGAAGAGCATATTGTGGTCGTGTCCTTAACGTCCCCAGGAAGTCCAAAGTGCTTCACAGCCAAAGAATGACTTTTGAAGGGAAGTCACTGTTGCGTAGGCCAATTTGCGCGCAGCAAGGTCCCACAAACGGGTCCTGAGATAAATGACGCGCTAATCTGATTTTGGTGGTGTTGGTTGAGATGAATGTTGGCCAGGACACCAGGAGGATTCCCTGCTCTTTGGAAAACAGGCAGACGGGGCCTCAGTTTAAGGTCTCACCCAAAAGACAGTTCTTCTGACAGTGCAGGGCTCCCATTTGAAATACAACTCTGGGAGTAAGCTATGCCGCTGATATTTCAGGTGGGAACCACAGGTTGATTAGCACCAACTTTTATTTTAATGTTAGATAATTGTCTACAGCATCACCTGTGCAGGCCATTCAGCCCTATGGTGGCAACTGTGGATCAGAGAGTAAAAAAGAGAAACCTACCAGTCATTGTAAACAGAGCCATCAACTGAACCCCTGGGAGAAACAGCAGCAATGGAATCGAGCAATACTCTAAAGATGGAAAACTAACGTTGCCGTGCGGTGGTACTAATTCGACAAATTAGGAATACTTTCTATAAAAAAGGGTAAATCGCAGGGCGAAAATACAATTAGCGGTAACAGAAGCATTCATCTTATGTCAAAAGTGCTTCACGCAAAATACCAGTCGGTAGGGAGATTCTGCAGAGCCAATATTGAACGGAGAATTTTCTAAAGATTTCACCTCTGCTTCCTGAAGATGCTACACAATTCACAGACTCACAGCTACTGGGTTCACTTGGGCCAATAGAATTGGTGCAACAGGTGGAAAATTGGCTCCAATTCTCTGATGTGGCCTTTACTTGGCCAGTGTGACACTTCCATATGAACCACATTTCTGGTCTGAATAAGTCTGGTGTGTTTACATTCAATGTCCAAGATTACAGTACGGCTTATCAAAGTTACATTTGCAGTTTGTATTCCTTCTGCGCAGAAGACAGACAACCTCGTCCTTTGCAATAGGTCGGCTGCTAGAGCATTAGGACGGTTCTGCCTTCCTTTGGGATGCTTATCTCCACCTCCTGGGGGACGTTTGTGGGGAGTCACCGTCTGTGGTCGTATCTTTCTTTGCTCGTTTTAGCTTAATTAATTTATCTTGCACATACATTTTTTTTCCTGTATTGTTATACTGTTACTTTTACCTCTGTGAAAGGAAGAGCTTGCATTTCTATTGCCCTTTCGTGACCTCAGGACATCCCAAAGAGCTTTACTGCCAATAGAAGTACAGTGCTTGGAGATTTCAGCTATTAACTAACAGTTGTTATACTTCTGTTTGATTAAACATTTAGCCTTCGAATAAGAACAACTTGCACGCAACACTTTTCCAGCTTTGGAGACCTGTTTACCTGCCCGAAAACCACCTAATTAGAGTAACCTTAAATCCCTTAGTTTATCACCAAGGAAGTCCTACCTAGGGAATTAATAGCGAGTAATTGAAATGATCACTTCCATCAAACGGACCCATTTCCAAGGTATCATTCAGATGTGTCGGAAACCTTTTGCTAGATTTTAATTAGTTTATTTAATGGCAGGTCTCCTGATTCAGCTTAGCTCAAGGGTAGCACTCTCACCTTTGAGTCCAAAGGTCATGGGTTCATGACCCACTGCAGGATTTGAGCACCTGACCTGGGATGACATTTTCAGCGCTGTCCTGAGGGAGAGCTGCAGTGGCAGAGGTGCCCTCTTTCGGATGAGATGTTAAACGGAGGCCTCGTGTGTCCAGATAGGTGTAAAAGATCCCATGGCATTATCTGAAGAAGAGCAGGGAGTTCTTCCGGTCTCCTGGCCAACGTTCATCCCTTAACCAACAACACCAAAACAGACAAACTAGTCATTTGCTGTTTGTGGAATCTTGTTAGGAACATAGGAACAGGAGGAGGCCATTCAGCCCCTCGAGCCCGCTCCGCCATTTGATAAGATCATGGCTGATCTGTGATCTAACTCCATATACCTGCCTTTGGCCCATATCCCTTAATACCTTTGGTTGCCAAAAAGCTATCTATCTCAGATTTAAATTTAGCAATTGAGCTAGTATCAATTGCTGTTTGCGGAAGAGAGTTCCAAACTTCTACAACCCTTTGTGTGTAGAAATGTTTTCTAATCTCGCTCCTGAAAGGTCTGGCTCTAATTTTTAGACTGTGCCCCCGACTCCTAGAATCCCCAACCAGTGGAAATAGTTTCTCTCTATCCACCCTATCTGTTCCCCTTAATATCTTAAACTTCAATCAGATCACCCCTTAACCTTCTAAACTCCAGAGAATACAACCCCAATTTGTGTAACCTCTCCTCGTAACTTAACCCTTGAAGTCCGTGTATCATTCTAGTAAACCTACGCTGCACTCCCTCCAAGGCCAATATGTCCTTCCGAAGGTGCGGTGCCCAGAACTGCTCACAGTACTCCAGGAACGGTCTAACCAGGGTTTTGTATAGCTGCAGCATAACTTCTGCCCCCTTGTACTCTAGTCCTCTAGATACAAAGGCCAGCATTCCATTCGCCTTATTGATTATTTTCTGCACCTGTTCATGACACTTCAATGATCGATGTACCTGAACCCCTAAGTCCCTTTGGACATCCACTGTTTTTAACTTTTTACCATTTAGAAAGTACCCTGTTCTATCCTTGTTTGATCCAAAGTGGATGACCTCACATTTGTCCACATTGAATTCCATTTGCCACAGTTTTGCCCATTCACCTAATCTATCAATACCGCTTTGTAATTTTATGTTTTCATCTACACTGCTTACAATGCCACCAATCTTTGTGTCATCGGCAAACTTAGATATGAGACTTTCTATGCCTTCATCTAAGTCGTTAATAAATATTATGAATAATTGAGGCCTTAAGACAGATCCCTGCGGGACTCCACTAGTCACATCCTGCCAATGTGAATACTTACCCATTATCCCTACTCTCTGTCGCCTTTCGCTCAGCCAATTTCCGAACCAAGTCCGTACTTTTCCCTCGATTCCATGGGCTTCTAACTTAGCTAACAGTCTCTTGTGGTAAAATTTGCTGCCACATTCACCTATGTAACAACAGTGAGTTCACTTCAGAAGTAACTGCATGGCTGTGAAGCATTTTGGGATGTCCTTTGTGCATTAAACATGCTATACAAATATCTAGTTTCCTCCATTCGCATCTTAAATCATCATAAGGGAGACGCCACTTTCGGATATTAGCATTTTCCTGGGTTGTTATGACAACAACTCAAAGACTATTGATAATCGTCAACTGCATGCTTCTGTGACAGATTATTCATTCTGTTACCAATGTCTTAATTGGGAGCATCTGGTATTACGCGTCCCTTGTCTGTATCTCAGATTACCCCGCATGCAGCAATTGATCTTTTTATTTTTCTCAGTAGCGCATCAAATATAATTAGTCTGTATAAAAATTCATCCAGAATCCATAGTTGTCCTACAATCGGGTTGTTAACCAATCTTTGTCAAAGCAACAATGGCGCAGATTCTCACAATATTAAATCGCAATATCATGAAGATGACCTCATGGGATGCCGATTAAAGATACTTTTGGATCTGGGGGGCCTGTCTCCAGCTCATCTGCTGCTGAAATCCTCATCCATGCCTTTGTTACCTGCAGACTTGATTATTCCAACGCTCTCCTGGCCGGCCTCCCATCTTCCACCCTCCATAAACTTGAGCTCATCCAAAACTCTGCTCCCTGTATCCTAACTCGCACCAAGTCCAATTCACGCATCACCCCCTGTGCTCACTGACCTACATTGGCTCCCGGTCCGGGAACGCCTCGATTTTAAAATTCTCATCCTTGTTTTCAAATCCCTCCATGGCCTCACTCCTCCCTATTTCTGTAACCGCCTACAACCCTCCGAGATCTCTGCGCTCCTCCAACTCTGGCCTCTTGCGCATCCCTGATTTCCATTGCTCCACCATTGGCGGCCGTGCCTTCAGCTGCCTAGGCCCTCAGCTCTGGAATTCCCTCCCTAAACCTCTCTGCCTCTGTCTCCTCCTTTAAGTCGCTCCTTAAAACCTGCCTCTTTGACCAAGCTTTTGGTCACCTGTCCTAATATCTTCTTACGTGGTTCGGTGTCAAATTTTGTTTGATAACGCTCCTGTGAAGCACTTTGGGACGTTTTACTTTGTTAAAGGTGCTGTATAAATGCCTGTTGTTGTTGTTGAGATAGTTTAGTACTCATGGCTGCAGTAGGTTGATTTGGATTATGTCATCTGGCTGATTTAGGAGCAGGCTAATACCTGCTGGCTATTTTTGACGTGAAACAATGGGGAAAACATTGTCTGGTGTTACATTGGCAAAAATGGCAGTGACCAATTTACAAGTTACATTCCTTTAACACACACACGCAGGGTCTGTTATTTACACTTAGCATTGTTAATTCTCTACGTTACAAGTGACTAGACTTCAAAAGTACTTCATTGGCTATAAAGCGCTTTGGGACATCCTGAGGTCATGAAAGGCGCTGTATAAATGCAAGTTCCTTCTTTCTTTTTTTAACCTAACTGAAGAATCTAATTCACCAGAATAAAGTATAGAGAAAACAGTCCACTGAATGCAATCAAAATGAACCAGGTCAAATTTACAGAGAAGAATCATTCCCCTCTCCCAGCACTGTCCACCCATAAATACGTGCTTTAGGAATTAGTTATGGCTGCAGGACTCAGAAACCCTGGGTTATTCAGGGTTGAAGTGCTGCCCACTAATTCAATTCTCACTGTCAAGATGGCTTCTCTCACCAATGCACTGCAAAAATAAAGACTTACGCAGAATTACATCGAATGTACAGCACAGAAACAGGCCATTCGGCCCAATGGGTCCATGCCGGTATTTATGCTCCACACGAGCCTCCTCCCTCCTTACTTCATCTAACCCTATCAGCATATCCTTCTATTCCTTTCTCCCTCATGTGTTTATCCAGCTTCCCCTTAAATGCATCTATACTGTTCGCCTCAACTACTCCTTGTGGTAGAGAGTTCCACATTCCAACCACTCTCTGGGTAAAGAAGTTTCTCCTGAATTATCCATTAGATTTATTAGTGACTATCTTATATTTATGGCCCCTAGTTCTGGTCTTCCCTGCAAGTGGAAACATCTACTCTATGTCTACCCTATCAAACTCTTTCATAATCTTAAGGACCTCTGTCAGGTCACCCCTCAGTCTTCTCTTTTCTAGAGAAAAGAGCCCCAGCCTGCTCAATCTTTCCTGATAGGTATAACCTCTCGCTTCTGGTATCATCCTAGTAAATCTTTTTTGTGCCTTCATATCCTTTTTATAATATGGAGACCAGAACTGTGCACAATTCTCCAAGTGCGGTCTAACCCAGGTTTAACATAACTTCTCTGCTTTTCAATTCTATCCCTCTAGAAATGAACCCCAGTGCTTGGTTTGCTTTTTTAAGGCCTTATTAACCTGCGTCGCTACTTTTAGTGATTTGTGTATCTGTACTCCCAGATCCCTCTGCTCCTTTACCCCATTTAGACTCTTATTATCCAAGCAGTATGTAGCCCTCTTATTCTTCCTATCAAAATGAAATACCTCACACTTATCTATATGGAAATTCATTTACCAATTGCATGCCCATTCTGCAAGTTTATTAATGTCTTCCTGTATTTCGTTCCTCGGTATAAACTATACCCATCCCCCCACCCCCCATTTGGTGTCGTCCGCAAATTTTGAAATTGTACTTCTGATTCCCGAGTCCAAATTGTTTATGTAAATGGTGAACAACAGTGGTCCCGGCACTGATCCTTGTGGAACACCACTTCCCACCTTTTGCCAGTCTGAGTACTACCTTTAACCCCTACTCTCTGTTTTCTGTTTTGTCGCCAGCTTGCGAGCTCTTCCCCTGACTCCACGTACTCTGACCTTAGTCATGAGATAACTATGTGGTACCTTATCAAATCAAAATATATTACATCTACCACGTTACCCCTGTCTACTCCATCTGTTACTTTTTCAAAGAATTCAATAAGGCTGGTCAAACACGACCTTCCCTTTTGAAATCCATGCTGACTATTCTTTATTATATTTTTGGTTTCTAGATGTTTATCACATCTTTGAGTAAGGATTCCATTATCTTTCTTACCACCGATGTTAAGCTAAAGTTCCTGGATTGCTTCCATCTCCCTTTTTAAATATAGGAATCTCATTAACTGTCCGCCAGTCCTCTGGCACTATTCCCTTTTCTAATGAATTTTATATATGTGTAATAATGCCTCTGCTATCTCTTCCCTAACTTCTTTCAAAATGCTTGAATGCAATCCATTGGGACCAGGGGTTTTATCCTCTCCAAGTTTGATGAGATTATCAATTATCTCCCCCCTTTTTATCTTAAATACCTTTATATCTTTTTTGATCTCTTCTTCTCAAGTCATGCCCACCATGTTAATCTCCCTGGTAAATACTGAGGCAAAGTAACTATTCAATATTTCTGCCATTTCGCTATCATCACCTGTGAGTTTATTGTGTGTATCCCTTAGTGGCCATATCCCTATCCTGATTTCTCTTTTGTCACTTATATGTCTGTAGAATACTATTTCTTTTTATATTCCTTGAAAATGTAATTGCATACTTTATCTTTGCCTTCCTAATTGTTTTTTTAACACCTTTCCTAACCTTTCCTTATTCACTTTTCTCATCCTCTCCTTTGTTGTCCACGTACTTAGTGAATGCCTTTTTCGTTAGTTTCAATTTTGCCCTTTTTTTTAATTCATCCATGGTGTATCATTACTGGGAGTTTGTTCTTGCTTTTTAGTGGGATATATTTCTCCTGGACTCTATTCATCACCATTTTGAATGTTTCCCACTGCTGTTCTATTTCTTTGTTTATCAGTAAATTTTCCCTAGTTCCATTCTCATCCCCTGAAAACCAGCTTTTTTCCCCCAATTTATTACTTTGGTCTTTGTGTTACTTATTTCCTTCTCAATCTTTATCTTAAACATTACTATGTTGTGATCGCTAGTGCCTAGATGTTCCCCCACGCTTACTTCTCTTATCTGTTCTGGTTCATTTCCCATTACTAGATCCAGCAGTGCTTTCTCTCTTGTTGGGCTTTTTACATACTGGGTAAGACAGGAGTCCTGAACACATTGTAAAAACTCCACTCCCTGTACCTACATTTTCTTACCAGTTTATATGGGGTTGGTTAAAATCTCCCATATTCATTTCACATATTTCTTGAATTTCTAGAGCCCCCTTGATCTCAGGACATTCTAAAGCACTTTACAGCCAATAACATACTTTTGGAGTGTAGTCCTTGTTGTAATGTAGGAAACACAGCAGCCAATTTGCACTCAGGAAGGTCCCACAAACAGCAATGTGATAATGACCAGATCAGCTGTTTTTTTAGTGATGTTGATTGAGGGATAAATATTGTCCAGGACACCAGGAAGAGCTCCCCTGCTCTTCATCGAATAGTGTCATGGAATCCTTTATATCCACCCGAGAGGGCAGACAGGGCTTCAATTTATAGTCTCACCCGAGAGACGACACCTCTGACAGTGCAGTGCTCCCTCAGTACTGCACTGGGAGTGTCAGCTTAGATTATGTGCTCAAGTCTCTGGAGTGGGACTTGAACCCACGACCTTCTGCCTCAGAGGCAAGTGTGCTACCCACTGAGCCACGACTGACACTGCAAGAGAGGAGGGTTACAAATCCCAGTCACCTCAATCTGATACATTGGGCTGGCTATTGCTGGTGAGCGGTGAACGGACGGCTTAGACTTGCACTTGCCCATGGACTTTCCAAGGGGTTTTGCACAGCGAGTTCCTGTGAATTAGAGAGCCAAAAAGTGCAGCGTCCTCTACAGGGCATCTGGGACCCGTGTGAACAGGGTAAGCAGCTGCGTATCTCCTTAACCGACCAGATTGAAGCATCGTTAATGAACTGCACAGAGCCTGAACCAGGAAGTTTAAGCTAGCGTCGTGAATTCAATGTCAAATCAGGTGAGTGAAATTAAGAGGGAAAGATTGGATTAAGAGACAGAAATGAAAGAGACAGAAAAAAAACCTTAAATTTTTGTTTTAAATGTCCAATAATTAAAAGCTGAATGCATGAGACTCCATGCTTGCAAAATGTAATCTTCAGTGCCAGAGACGTTGTTAGCAATAATTAAGATTTACCACGCTGCTAAGAGGGTACCTAGACTGGAATGGACAAGCCCTAACTTTTGGTGGTGAGTTTAATCCGTATCTACGAAGTCAGTACAGGAACTTCAGCCGTTCTATACATTTGAACGGGAAGCCAGACCGTGAGATGCTGTTTCCCCCCAGTTTTTGGAGGAGCAGGGCACCTCGGACAGCAACTTCCGGATTTCCACGTTTAACTGCGTACACGCGGTCGCTGGAAGTTACTGTCTGATTTGCACATTAATAACTGTGAGTGCTGTGAGCCTCACCCCTCATTTTTACAGCAAAATCTGGCCCAAAATGACGTATTGGGTAGTGAGATATGCTGCTTCAGTTTCTAGTCACAAAGACATCAGGGCGCTTCTTATTTTATTGATGTTGGCACATCTATTGGTGCTGAGTTTTAATGAGGCAGTAGGCCATTATCACCATGGCAACAGTGGATCGCTCTGTGATTCCATTTCTGCACACTAACTGCCAGTGTTACCCAATGCAATGTGACAGAACTCCAGGACACAGACTGACGTCCTTTTAGGTATCAAATTATTGGCTTTTAAAAGATTAAATTAGAAATAAAAGGGAACTTGCTGTGCCTTATCACCTTACAAGCAACAAATTACTTCTTGAAGTGTAGTCAGCATTGTTTTGTTGGCGAGTGTGACCGCTCATTGCGCACAGCAAGATCCCACAAACGACAAATGAGATGAAAGACCAGTTGATGGCTTTGGTTGAGGGAGGAATGTTGATCAAGACATTGGGAGAGCTCTTCGCCTCATGCCATGGGATCCTTAAGACTTATTGCACAGTGTTTGTGTCATGAGTGTGTATGGGAGGGGGAGGGGGAGGGGGGGAGGGGGAGGGGAGGGGGGAGGGGAGGGGAACCAAAACTGTGGGTTCAAAAATTATTTCGGGGTTGAACGCTCTGGCGTTTCCACGGATCTTTCGCAGAACCCCCCCACCACGGAAATTCAACCTCTATCTGACTACGAGACGCACCATTCAAGAAGAGGAAAGCCTAGGGATATAGATGTCAATTTGCCTGCTGGGCCCTACGCTGTTGCAACTTCAGTGGGGCGAGACTTTCTCCCACCCCCATGCCTGCCTCCTGACCCCAGCCAATTTCCTGCAGTCAGATGTCATTCCATGGGGTCCCATAAAGATTCATGCCTGCGTCATAGAATCGTAGAAGGGTTACAGCGCAGAAGGCGGCCTTTCGGCCCATCGAGTCCGTGCCGGCTCTATGCATGAGCAATGTGTCGTGGGACCTTTAAAATCCACTTGAACAACAACTTGCCTTTATATAGAGCCTTTAATGTCCCAAGGCGCTTCACAGGAGTGTTACCAGACAAAATTTGATGCCAAGCCACATAAGGAGATATTAGGACAGGTGACCAAAAGCTTAGTCAAAGAGGTAGGTTTTAAGGAGTGAGAGAGAAGTAGAGAGGCAGAAAGGTTTAGGGACGGCCACTAATGATGGAGCAAAGGAAATCGGGGACGCGCGAGAGGACAGAATTCTTAAATCATCAAAGTAGGCAGGTGGGACCATGTCTTACCCAAAGGACAAAACTTTAATCTTTAACATTAAAGGTTGATTGCCTTGGTCAAATCCTTCTAAGACTCTAAGGCTCCTTTTTGTCAAGATGAGCTGCCTCCTCAAACCTTTCCCTCTCCGTTCTCAGTCTCCAACTCCAAGTTTGAAGAGCTTATGAATTTCTTTCTCTCAAAGATTGAGATTATCTATGCAGCTACCTCTGACATTACCTTCTCTTCCTCTTCAGCCCTGATCTGGATTTTCTTCCCATCTCTCACTCGTTCTCTGATCGCCCATTACTCTATAGTTTCTCTCTCATCTCGCTACCCCGCCCTCAAACTCTTCCATGAGACCCACCTCCTGCTCCCTTGTCTGCAACCCGCATTCTGCTATCCCGACTGGCCCTCATTCTTGCTGACCGTGTTAATGCCTCCCTTTTCCTCGAGGACTGTCCTTTTCCCTTTAAAAGTTACCATCATCACCCTCTGCCCCTCAAAAAGCCCACCCTCATCCATCTGCCTCGTGGACTACTCTAACCTCCCTTTCCTCTCTAAAGGTCATGAATGTGTCGTTAACTCCCAGCTTCGTGCCCCGTTCTCCTTGCTCGAATCCCTCCAGTTCAGCTTCCATCCTTCTCACCGTGCCGAGACTGCCCTTGGCCAAAGCAATGACTTCAGGCGTGACCGTGACTGTAATGCCTCGTTTCTCGTCTTCCTCATGCATTCAACTGACCACTAAAGAATCATAGAAAGGTTACAGCACGGAAGGAGGCTATTCGGCCCATCGAGTCCGTGCCGGCTCTATGCAAGAGCAATCCAGCTAGTCCCATTCCCCCGTCCTTTCCACGTCACCCTGCAAATTTTTTCCTTTCAAGTACTTATCCAGTTCCCTTTTGAAGGCCATGATTGAATCTGCCTCCACCACCCCCTCGGGCAGGGCATTCCAGATCCTAACCACTCGTTGCGTAAAACGGTTTTTCCTCATGTCACCTTTGGTTCTTTTGCCAATCACCTTATATCTATGTCCTCTGGTTCTTGACCCTTCTGCCAATGGGAACAGTTTCTCTCTATCTATTCTGTCTAGACCCTTCATGATTTTGAATACCTCTATCAAATCTCCTCGCAACTGTCTCTGTTCCAAGGAGAACAACCCCAGCTTCTGCAGTCTATCCATGTGACTAAAGTCACTCATCCCTGGAATTATTCTAGTAAATCTTTTATGCACCCTCTCTAAGGCCTTTACGTCTTTCCTAAAGTGCGGTGCCCAGAACTGGACACAATACTCCAGTTGTGGCCGAACAAGTGTTTTATAAAGGTTCATCATGACTGCCTTGCTTGTGTACTCCATGCCTCTATTTATAAAGCCCAGGATCCCGTATGCTTTCTTAACTGGTTTCTCGACCTGACCTGCCACCTTCAACGATTTGTGCACATATACCCCCAGATCTCTCTGTTCCTGTACCCCTTTTAGAATTCTGCCCTCTAGTTTATATTGTATGACTTCGCATTTTTCTCCATTAAATTTCATCTGCCACGTGTCCGCCCATGCCACCAGCCTGTCTATATCCTCTTGAAGTCTATCACTATCCCCCTCACTGTTCACTACACTTCCAAGTTTTGTGTCATCTGCAAATTTTGAAATTGTGCCCTGTACACCCAAGTCCAAGTCATTAATATATATCAAGAAAAGCAGTGGTCCCAGCACCGACCCCTGGGGAACACCACTGTACACCTCCCTCCAGTCCGAAAAACAACCGGTCACCACTACTCTCTACTTCCTGTCACTTAGCCAATTCTGTATCCATGTTGCTACTGCCCCCTTTATTCCATGGGCTTCAATCTTCATGACAAGTCTACTTTGCGGCACTTTATTAAACGCCTTTTGAAAGTCCATATGCACCACATCAACCGCATTGCCCTCATCAACCCTCTCTGTTAACTCATCAAAAAACTCTATCAAGTTAGTTAAACATGATTTGCCTTTAACAAATCCGTGCTGACTTTCCCTAATCAATCCACCCTCGTCCAAGTGTTAATTCTGTCCTGGATTATCGTTTCTAAAAGTTTCCCCACCACCGAGGTTAAACTGACTGGCCTGTAGTTGCTGGGTTTATCCTTACACCCTTTTTTGAAAAGGGTGTAACATTTGCAATTCTCCAGTCCTCTGGCACCACCCCCCATATCTAAGGATGATTGGACGATTATGGCCAGTACCTCCGCAATTTCCACCCTTACTTCCCTCAGCAACCATCCGGACTGGGTGAATTATCTACTTTAAGTACAGCCAGCCTTTCTAAAACCTCGTCTTTATCAATTTTTAGCCCATCCAGTGTCTCAACTATATCTTCCTTTACTGAGGCTCTGACTGCATTTTCTTCCTTTGTAAAGACAGATGTAAAGTACTCATTTAGCACCTCAGCCATGCCCTCTGCCTCCATGAGTAGATCTCCTTTTTGGTCTCTAATCGGCCCCACCCCTCTTCATATTACCTGTTTACCATTTACATGCCTGTGGAAGACTTTCAGACCGCTTTATAGACGGCTTTAATTCCTATACGTCATAAACATAAGTAGATAGGAACAGGAGTAGGCCATTCAGCCCCTCGAGCCTGTTCTGCCATTCAAATGGATCAAGGCTGATCTGTCTCTTAACCCCATCTCCCCATCTTGGTTCCATAATCCTTAATACCCTTGCCTAACAAAAATTTATCAATCTGTTTTGAGATTTTCAATTGACCCCCAGCCTCAACAGCTTTTTTGGGGAGAGAGTTCCAGATTTCCACCCCCCTTTGTGTGAAGAAGTGCTTCCTGACATCACTCCTGAACGGCCTGGCTCTCATTTTAAGGTTATGCCCCCCTTGTTCTGGACTCCCCCCACCAGAGGAAATAGTTTCTCTCTATCTACCCCATCAACTCCTTTGATCATCTTACACACCTCGATTAGATCACCCTTTAATCTTGACTGCACTTCTACTTTCTTATGGGTAGCAGAATCCAGAAGGGCTGAGGGTTCCCGTGAAAAGGAGACAATTGGCAACTACACGGGTGATTTTCACCTTCACCATCTGGGCGGTAACCTGGCAGGGTGGGCAGCCTGCCTGCTTTAGAACACGCCCGATTGTCACCCCATTCATTTATATGCCCGGGGTGGGGGGTGTGGTGAAAATGACCCTCTGTATGTGTTAAACATTTTCCGCTAATATTGAAAACAGTGGCAGAGTGCGATCGGACAGCCTGAGTAAGGGAATCTTGTGAATAACCAACCAAGCTGAGGACTCCAGAACCCTAAATATGTGTGTGTGTGTGTGTGTGTGAGTGGCCACAGACCGTCACAAGAAGTATATGCACAATGACAAGACAGGATAAGACCCTCAGGTCCATCCAGCCTGACCCACACAACTGCGATGCCTTGTGCATCACCATATATAGACTCCGCACCCCACCCAAAACCGTGTCATCTGGGAGTGGCGAAAAACCAGATAAAAACCCAGGCCAATTTAGGGGGGAAAAATCTGGGAAATTCCTCTCCGACCTCCCCTCCACCCCCCCCCCCCCCCACCATTTAAATGATCTAAACTAGTCCAGGAGATCACTCTGGGCCTGATAATGCCATGCGGTACCTACCTTTTGTACGAGGACATTTGTACCTTATTGTAGGAGTACGCCAAAAGCAAGGAAACTAAAAACAAAGGAGAAAGCACAAGACACAAATTCCAAACTTATTGATGGTAGCCATAATTTATTATTAAAATAGCTCTTCACAAAAAAAAAATGATCCTTTTGAATTTATAAAGCACCTGAATATCAAAAGCATAAAAAGTACTGTGGTTTTAAACATGCAGCCAAGATACTGTCATCGAGCTTAAGCAAGTGATTGGTTCTGTGATTGCACCGGACGCAGCACCAGTGGGAGCTTTTAACATCCCCTCGCTCATCTTGACCTTCCCCTTTCACTAGTGACTAATATGGGCTGCAAGGGCATCTGGGGGAGGGGGGGGTGCGGTCTGTTTAATATTGGACCGACATTTGGAATATTACCTGATGTATCAAAAATACGTCAAGGCGAGTGGTGGAATGAATGGAACGGGCTGTCCAGTGAGGGCTGACGGCATGAGCGCATTCCAGAGACCTGGAGGAGACGACTGAGAGGGAGGTGTCGTGGGGTGAGGCAACGAGACTGGACAGACGGACCTCGATCTGGTTCTGGTTCTACACATCTCCATTAGGCTGACAATCAAGGACCTCCCCCCTTTACGTTCAATACTGTTGGCTTTCAATATTGGGGGCATGTTGCTCACCGTCATAAACAGGACAGCATGTCCCACACCAGACATCTTTCTGGCCTCTCAGTGCCCAAGTATGGAGGTGCAGCCACCAAGAAGTGCATTGAACATCCTGACTTGTTGCTTAGGAAGACCTTGGTTGTCAGAAAGGAGACTTTCATCTCCTCAGTTTGGATTTGAGTTAAACCCATTTCCAATGGAGAAGGAATCATCTCAAAAACCCACCGTATTGTCCACCACTGCCCACCCCAGCCATTCTATAGAGCAAAAGATCAGGTCTATATTCTAACCCAGGTGTACCTCACTCTAAGGTGCTACTGCAAGTGGTTTTCCAACTCTGCATCAATGCTCTTTTTAAAACAATACCTCCCTGTGCTTAATTGACAATTCTACTGATTGAATTTGGGATCTGACATTGCAGGAAAGGTGTGGAGTCTAAACCTTCCCTATTGAGAGCAGTAATAACTGTGGTTTATCAATAACGCTGGAACTTGCTAATGATGCTGCAATGTGTATTAATACTGCAACTCACCAATAATACTGCAACTTACATTAATACTGTAACTCACCAATAGTGCAATTCTCCATTAATACTGTAACTCTCCAATAATACTGCAATTCTCTATTAATACTGTAACTCTCCAATAATACTGCAATTCAACAAAAATACTGCAGCTCACCAATAATACTGCAGCTCATCAATAATACTGCAGCTCACCAATAATACTGCAACTCATCAATAATACTGCAACTCACCAATACTGCAGCTCACCAATAATATTGTAACTCACCAACAATACTGCAGCTCACCAATAATACTGTAACTCACCAACAATACTGCAGCTCACCAGTAATACTGCAACTCTCCAATAATACTGCAACTCACCAATAATACTGCAGCTCACCAATAATACTGCAACTCATCTATAATACTGCAGCTCACCAATAATACTGCAACTCATCAATAATACTGCAGCTCACCAATAATACTGCAACTCATCAAGAATACAATAACACATCAATAATACTGCAACTTGAATACTGTAACTCTTAAATGCTGCAACACTCCAATAATAACGTGACTCACCAATAATGCAATTCACCAATAACATCTTAACTTGCCATTAATACTCCAACTTGTGTCAATATTGCAATTCTATTAATACTGTGACTTAGCAATAACTGCAAATCACCACCAATACTGCAACTTGCCATTATTATTGTAACCTGCCACTAATACTACAATTCACTATTAATACTGTAACTCACCATTAATACTGCAACTCCCCAGTAATAGTGCTCCCTATCAGTGACCCTATCAATAGCACTGCAGCATGTCGATAATACTGCTTGATATCAGTAATAATGCAGGAGTGCTGCAGTGTAATATATTACATAGAATTACATCAAGTCTACAGCACAGAAACAGGACATTCAGCCCAACTGGTCTATGCTGGTGTTTATGCTCCACACGAGCCTCCTCCCACCCTTCTTCATCTCACCCTATCAGCATATCCTTCTATTCCTTTCTCCCTCACGTGTTTATCGAGCTTCCCCTTAAATGCATCGATGCTATTCGCCTCAACTACTCCCTGTGGTAGTGAGTTCCACGTTCGCACCACTCTCTGGGTAAAGAAGTTTCTCCTATTGGATTTATTAGTGACTATCTTTATGGTCCCTGGTTCTGGTCTCCCCTGCAAGTGGAAACATCTTCTCTACGTCTACCCTATCGAACCCTTTCAGAATCTTAAAGCCCTCTATCAGGTCACCCCTCAGCCTTCTCTTTTCTGGAGAAAAGAGTCCCAGCCTGTTTAGCTTTTCCTGATAAGTATAACCTCTCATCACCACAGCACGGCTGCAGCGTAGGCTATGTTTGTGAAGCTCTTGCTGCTTGTTTTGATTCTCGTCTAAGAAAGAGGATCTCATCAGGTAGTCAGCTTCAGGGGAAAAAAAAAAACAGAACAACGCAACCAAGGTCGTTGCTACGAGGGCATCAAAAGCCACCTGTCCCCACCAGCCATCTCATCAGACTGTACACATGAAAAGAAAAACGTGAACTGAAGCAGAAGGTGCCAGAAGGATGCGGCACCTGTAATCATAGACTCATGGAAAGTTTACAGCACGGAAGGAGGCCATTCGGCCCATCGAGTCCGCGCCGGCTCTACGCAAGAGCGATCCAGCTCGTCCCACTCCCCCGCCCTTTCCCCGTAGCCCCACACATTTTTTTTCCTTTCAAGTCCTTATCCAGTTCCCTTTTGAAGGCCATGATTGAATCTGCCTCCGCCACCCTCTCGGGCAGTGCATTCCAGATCCTAACCGCTCGCTGCGTAAAAAGGTTTTTCCTCGTGTCACCTTTGGTTCTCTTGCCACGGCTAAAAGGACACTTTGTCAGAACCGAAAACATTTCCAGTCCTGGTGAAGGGGCCCCGCCCAAACCATTAACTGTTCTCCAAACAGACTTTGGCTGACCTGCTGGGTCTGTCAGAATGATACTGGGGCTAAAAGGGTGAAATTACGAGGACAGGTTGCATCGACTCGGCTTGTATTCCCTTGAGTATAGAAGATTAAGGGCTGATCTGATTGAGGTGTTTAAGATGATTAAAGGAATAATTGACACCACTTGTCCCTCTCATGTATTAAGCACTGCTGGTGAGACAAGGTGCACATCGATTAAAGAAGCAGGAACAGTGCAGTTAGGTCATTCTAATTGCTTACACAAGGAGTCACTTGCCCCTTTAAAGGCCCATTCTCGTTATGTCGATAAGAACATAAGACCATAAGAAATAGGAGCAGGAGTTGGCCATACGTCCCCTCGAGCCTGCTCCGCCATTCAATCAGATCATGGCTGATCTTCAACCTCAACTCCACTTTCCCGCCCGATCCCTATATCCCTCGATTCCCTTAGAGTCCAAAAATCCATCGATCTCAGCCTCAAAGACTGAGCATCCACAGCCCTCCGGGGTAGA
This sequence comes from Heptranchias perlo, assembly GCF_035084215.1. NCBI lineage: Eukaryota > Metazoa > Chordata > Chondrichthyes > Hexanchiformes > Hexanchidae > Heptranchias > Heptranchias perlo. The sequence goes on along the minus strand of NC_090344.1, from coordinate 34,579,828 downwards.
GAATTCCAAAGATTCACAACCGTCTGAGTGAAGAAATTCCTCCTCCTCTCAGTCCTAAACGGCCGACCCCTTATCCTGAGACTAAGCCCCCTCGTTCTAGACTCTCCAGCCAAGGGGAAACAACCTCTCAGCATCTACCCTGTCGAGCCCTCTCAGAATCTGATATGTTTCAATGAGATCACCTCTCATTCTTCTAAACTCCAGAGAGTACAGGCCCGTTCTACTCAATAGAATGCTTGATCAACATTTCCTTCTGGTGTTTCCGTTTGCAGTGACGAAAATTACACCCATCATTGTGTTACTCCTTCCCCCCACCCGATCCCTCCACATGCAGAAAGACCGTGTCCAGGCATCTGTTTCCTCTGGCAGGAAGGTCGGTAACCAAGAGGACAGAGATTTAAGATAACTGACAGAAGAACCTGAGAGGGGGAGATGAGGAGAATTTTTTTTTTACGACCTGAAAGGGCGGCGGAAGCAGATTCAATAGTAACTTTCAGAAGGGAATTGGATGCTTGAAAAGGAAAAACAAAACTGCAGGGCTTGGGGTGAAGAGCGAGGCGGGGGTGGGAGGGCGAGTGGGATTAATTGGGTAGCTCTTTCAAAGAGCTGGCACAGGCACGATGGGCCGAACGGCCTCCTTCTGCGCTGTATGATTCTATGATGATCGTGGCAAGGCAGTGTGGGACCAGAACCCAAGCGTGCGATTGGACATTTCGAACGCAAGTGTCCAATCCACTGCGGAGGCTAACGGGAAGCTACACCTCATTGGATAAGAATGGTTAGCGTCGATCAGCAAAGTGACTGGGATACTGAAAGCTCCCGGTTGGTGTGAAAATTACAGGTACAAATTCGCAGCATTAATAGAATCACAAATACATGGCTTATAACATAGATTATTGCATAATACGTCAATGGATTGCAAGGGCGCTGGTTTGAATCGTTATCTCTCATCCGAACAAACAAACCGAATGGGGAAAACATTGATAGTGCTCTTGATTAAAAATAGGAAATGGAATTATAAGATTATAAATAAAGCAAATCAGACCAGGACGCTGTACATTCAAATCCCAGCTTGTGATTGTCAGCTGAATGAACCAGCACTGGTCAGAGTACAGTCAACTGAAGAATACACTTAATTCCCATGTGTCGTCAAATGACCGCACTCCCATCTCCTAATGGGTGGGGAGGCACCTCAGGAACTGTCGCACACCCATCGCCGAGGCTTCAAAATGGCCGGCCCCCTCTCCCCCCATCCAGCAAAACCCCTCCTCCGTTACCCTTAAAGGCACGGGGCAGGATTTTGTGAGGTCCTGCGCGCACGGCGGGCGGCTCGTCAGAAGATGGCGGCCGCCTCGTTGATCACAGCGACCGTGATTGGCGGGAAAACGGCGGGCTGCGTCTCCAGCAGTGCCTCAGCGAATGCCGTCCGTGCTCCCGGCCGGTTCTCCTTCCCCGTTCAAACGGCGGGCAGGAGCCAAATAACCCTTCGGGTGAAACAAGTGCTCGGCATTCCATTTTTAACGCACTCTCTTCGTGTGCTGCCTTGCCTTTATCGCCAGCGCTTGTGGGACATTGCGGAGACCCCAAAGACTGCGCTCGGAGGCCACGGCACATCCAAGGGGGTCCGGAGCTGGTGTCAGTGAGCACTGGGGGTTGCCAACTCTATTTGGACGCGTTCCTGGAGATTTCATCACATGACCTCCCACCGCCCCGCACCCCCCTCCCCACCACACTCCCGCCATTGGTCGCCCGATGTGTCCATCCTCATGATGTCCCGCCTTCCTACGCCAATTGGGAAATTAACAGACTCTTCCTTACCTGATTGGATGAACCTTGACTCTCAGTCAAACAGCCTTTCTCCCCCCATCTCCAATATTTTTACAACTAATAAGCGAAAATTTTCAAAGAAAATGAAAAAGAGAACAATTTCTTTTTAAGTCCCCGCTGATTTCTCTCCCGGGTTTTGCTCGCAGCGTTGACCTGGCGATTAATCTTACAATTCCTGGAGGGTTGTGAACACGGCCTCCCTGCACTCAGTTGCTCAATATACGTCTACTTTAACATATCAGAGCATTGTGCTAATGGGGATTGGGTTTGAAAGGCTGGGACCCATCGGGTGAAGCAAGGCTTCATGCAACGTGGTATGAGAGCACATTGGGTGAGGCGGAGGGGGAGGGAAATCACTGCCTCGGGCAGCGATGCAACACAAACCCAATCGGATTTCCTGGGCTAGTGCCCCAACTTTCAGTTCTCAAAAAAGGCTTCTCTACCTCTAATGAAACCTAAAACCACAGCGAGTCTACAGGCCATTCGGCCCAACTGGGCTATGCTGGTGTTTATGCTCCACATGAGCCTCCTCCCACCCTGCTTCATCTTACCCTATTCCTTTCTCCCTCCCTAGCTTCCCCTTTAAATGCATCTATGCTATTCGCCTCAACTACTCCATGTGGTAGTGAGTTCCACATTCTCACCACTCTTTCACAACGAATTGGACCTGAATGGGATTGTGTTAGTAACGCATTTTAAATCAATACGCACAGTTCTAATCCTTCATCTAGGTATCGGTAAGATTTATATATCTCTTTGGCACTTGTATAAGAATAATATTTTGTTCTTTTAAGGCAAAACGGCCACAGACAAACAACACATGCTGTGTGCACAAACCTTCTGAAGGGCACACTCTAATTCTGGTAAAAGCAGTGGGATAACATTGGATTAGTGCAGCAGGCAAATAATTCATTAGTGAAGTGCATCAGCGTTTCCCTCCTGATCTGGATTAGGAATAAGCATTTTGTATATCACCAACAGAGCATCACACACACACACAAAAAAACACAATACACAGCGAGGGGCCCCCTTCAGTTAACGGGACAAGAGATAATCCTGGAAATAAAAGAAGTCAAATAATGAAAGCAGACGTCACACTTTCAATCCCATCAAGTTCTCCTGAAATATGACTGGCCACGAAGGTTGTATTACTGGTTAGAGTGCTGGTCAATGACTGGGTGCTGGTTAACTGGTCAGTACTGGGGAACATGAGAGTGCTGGTCAATGACAGGAGGGTGCTGGATGTTGGTCAATAACTGGGTGCTGGTCAATAACAGCGTGTTGGTCAATAACAGGGGGCTGGTCAATAACAGGGAGCTGGTCAACAACAGGGGGCTGGTCAATAACAGGGAGCTGGTCAACAACAGGGGGCTGGTCAATAACAGGGAGCTGGTCAACAACAGGGAGCTAGTCAACAGGGGGCTGGTCAATAACAGGGAGCTGGTCAACAACAGGGGGCTGGTCAATAACAGGGAGCTGGTCAACAACAGGGAGCTGGTCAACAGGGAGCTGGTCAATAACAGGGAGCTGGTCAACAACAGGGAGCTGGTCAACAACAGGGGGCTGGTCAATAACAGGGGGCTGGTCAATAACAGGGGGCTGGTCAACAGGGGGCTGGTCAATAACAGGGGGCTGGTCAATAACTGGGGGCTGGTCAACAACAGGGGGCTGGTCAACAGGGGGCTGGTCAATAACAGGGGGCTGGTCAATAACAGGGGGCTGGTCAATAACTGGGGGCTGGTCAATAACTGGGTTATGGTCAATAACAGGGTGCTGGTCAATGACAGGGTGCTGGTCAATGACTGGGTTCTCGTCAATAACAGGGTGCTGGTCAATGACTGGGTGCTGGTCAATGACTGGGTGCTGGTTAATGACTGGGTGCTGGTCAATAACAGGGTGCTGGTCAATGACTGGGTTCTCGTCAATAACAGGGGGCTGGTCAATGACTGGGTGTTGGTCAATGACTGGGTGCTGGTCAATAACAGGGTGCTGGTCAATGACTGGGTTCTCGTCAATAACAGGGGGCTGGTCAATGACTGGGTGCTGGTTAATGACTGGGTGTTGGTCAATGACTGGGTGCTGGTCAACAGAAGGGTGTTGGTCAATGACTGGGTGCTGGTCAATGACTGGGTGTTGGTCAATGACTGGGTGCTGGTCAACAGAAGGGTGTTGGTCAATGACTGGGTGCTGGTCAACAGAAGGATGTTGGTCAATGACTGGGTGCTGGTCAATGACTGGGTGCTGGTCAACAGAAGGGTGTTGGTCAATGACTGGGTGTTGGTAAATGAATGGGTGCTGGTCAATGACTGGGTGCTGGTTAATGACTGGGTGCTGGTTAATGACTGGTGCAGGTCAATGACTGGGTGCTGGACAATCACAGGGTGCTGGTCAATGACTGGGTGTTGGTCAATGACTGGGTGCTGGACAATCACAGGGTGCTGGTCAATGACTGGGTGCTGGTCAACAGAAGGGTGTTGGTCAATGACTGGGTGCTGGTCAATGACTGGGTGTTGGTCAATGACTGGGTGCTGGACAATCACAGGTTGCTGGTCAATGACTGGGTGCTGGTTAATGACTGGTGCAGGTCAATGACTGGGTGCTGGACAATCACAGGGTGCTGGTCAATGACTGGGGGCTGGTTAATGACTGGTGCAGGTCAACAGAAGGTTGTTGGTTAACAATTGGGTGGGTTAAGAGGGGCTGCTATAAAATGGCAGGATGCTGGCCACCAGAGGTATGCTGACCAATAAGAGAGAGCTGGTTCATGGTGGCCCACAGGGGAGAGCTGGTTCATGGTGGCCCACAGGGGAGAGCTGGTTCATGGTGGCCCACAGGGGAGAGCTGGTTCATGGTGGCCCACAGGGGAGAGCTGGTTCATGGTGGCCCACAGGGAAGAGCTGGTTCATGGTGGCCCACAGGGGAGAGCTGGTTCATGGTGGCCCACAGGGGAGAGCTGGTTCATGGTGGCCCACAGGGGAGAGCTGGTTCATGGTGACCCACAGCGGAGAGCTGGTTCATGGTGGCCCACAGGGGAGCGCTGGTTCATGGTGACCCACAGGGGAGAGCTGGTTCATGGTGACCCACAGGGGAGAGCTGGTTCATGGTGGCCCACAGGGGAGAGCTGGTTCATGGTGGCCCACAGGGGAGAGCTGGTTCATGGTGACCCACAGCGGAGAGCTGGTTCATGGTGGCCCACAGGGGAGCGCTGGTTCATGGTGACCCACAGGGGAGAGCTGGTTCATGGTGACCCACAGGGGAGAGCTGGTTCATGGTGGCCCACAGGGGAGAGCTGGTTCATGGTGGCCCACAGGGGAGAGCTGGTTCATGGTGGCCCACAGGGGAGAGCTGGTTCATGGTGGCCCACAGGGGAGAGCTGGTTCATGGTGGCCCACAGGGAAGAGCTGGTTCATGGTGGCCCACAGGGGAGAGCTGGTTCATGGTGGCCCACAGGGGAGAGCTGGTTCATGGTGGCCCACAGGGGAGAGCTGGTTCATGGTGACCCACAGCGGAGAGCTGGTTCATGGTGGCCCACAGGGGAGCGCTGGTTCATGGTGACCCACAGGGGAGAGCTGGTTCATGGTGACCCACAGGGGAGAGCTGGTTCATGGTGGCCCACAGGGGAGAGCTGGTTCATGGTGGCCCACAGGGGAGAGCTGGTTCATGGTGATCCACAGGGGAGAGCTGGTTCATGGTGACCCACAGGACAGAGCTGGTTCATGGTGACCCACAGGGGAGAGCTGGTTCATGGTGGCCCACAGGGGAGAGCTGGTTCATGGTGGCCCACAGGGGAGAGCTGGTTCATGGTGGCCCACAGGGGAGAGCTGGTTCATGGAGGCCCACAGGAGAGAGCTGGTTCATGATGGCCCACAGGAGAGAGCTGGTTCATGGTGGCCCACAGGGGAGAGCTGGTTCATGATGGCCCACAGGGGAGAGCTGGTTCATGGTGACCCACAGGGGAGAGCTGGTTTATGGTGGCCCACAGGGGAGAGCTGGTTCATGGTGGCCCACAGGGGAGAGCTGGTTCATGGTGACCCACAGGGGAGAGCTGGTTCATGATGGCCCACAGGAGGGTTTGTATCCAATTCTCCACTCCTTATGGGTAGGGACTTAGCACAGTCCCACAGTACTGCAGCTGAGATAGGGGATTCAGCGGTGTTGGGTGTTGGAAGACGTACCCCATCATCCCCAGTGCCCGCGCTCCACCAATGCCCCAACACAAAAAAAAATCTGAAAACAAAATCAATAAATGCCAAGGTTAACTAATGGGCTCCAGTCTGGACCAGCAATGGAAGGTGTGGCTCGTCAGTGACACACACTTGCCTCGCCCCTTAGGGATCTCGTGGGCCATTCATATTTCAGCACCAGTCGGCTGCTGATTGATGCCGGTTCATTCCTGGCGTCTGGAATCCCGCAGAATTGCCGACCTGGGGCGGCTCCCTGGCACTAAATCACTGGACCGCTATAAAGAGCGTCCAGATACCGTGCCAAGGATCAGGGATCTCCTCGGATCGCAGGGAGCGAGGAGACCCTCAATAAATAACGAGAGCAGCGACTGATTTGGGAGTGTGTCGGTGAAACGCGTTGCCTTTCACTGAAGCCAGCCCGTGGCCAACACATGGGTGCTGGGGTCCTAATTCAGAGCATCGTCTCGATGTTACGGACCCCCACTCCGATACTGAAACTCAACGCTGCGACTACAGCACAACAAGGTGGCTCCTTACACAGAGCAACAGAGCGGAAGGCAGCAGTCATCTGTGGGGGGACAGAGAGACACTGTGTGCAGGAGCTGTACATCTCCCATGGGAGACAGAGCTGGGAGGCCACCAGCAGAGGTACCATGAACTTACAAGGGTGGGATGGGCAGAGGCCTGGGGGTGAGGTGTCCCACCATGATTCGGGCCTGGGGCAGGGTGCAGTACTCACAGAGGGAATAAGGAACTGCTTAAAACAAGAGTCTAAAGTGCACCAAATGGGCATGGATTGCCTTACTGCAAACGTGTGCTGGACCTCAGCTGTTTCAGGGCATTGCAGTTGGGAGCAAGAAAAGTAATTCCGGCTCTCAGGGACGTCGTTTACACGGAGTGTTCACAGAACTGGCGTTCGTTTCTCTGCATCGAGTCCACAGCACAATGACAGGCCATTCGGCCCAACTGGTCCGTGCCGGTGTTTATGCTCCACACGAGCCTCCTCCCCACCCCTGCTTCGTCTCACCCCGTCAGGATACCCTTCCAGGAACAGAGAGAACGTTGGAGGTAATCGTATCTGTCCGTGCTCCCCTCGCTTTCCGGGAGAGCACATCGGAAATTGGGAACGCCCGGAAAGTCGCGGGCGGTGCGCTCCCGAATTTCCAAAGTCGAGAAGGCCACTGTTAAAGTTACCCTCTTTGAGGGGACCGATTTAAAAGTGATTAAAACTGATCCAAATTACTCACTGGCTGATGCGAAGGGTTCAAATCCCAGCGGACGTACGTCACAATGAGGAAGTTAGGGGTAAAGAAGGGATGATGGCGGGGGGGGGGGGGGGGGGCTTTGGGAGGAACCTTTTCGCCCCAAGGGTAATCGAGTCGTGGACGGACGTTGAATGTAAATGGGTCGAAGAGACAATTCGATGTGTTTCTGGAGAGAGATGGGGAAAAACCTGACACTTTCTTTCAATTGGGTACCCGAGGGGCTACTAGAAGGCAAACGACAGAGGAACCTGAGGATTTGAGGGTCAGCCACACTGTCAGGGCCCCATAAGATGATATTAAATCCGTTCCTCCCCCCTCCCCACCTCCAAAAACAGCACATAAAGCCCCAATTCCAGTCCAGTACTTTTACAACACACCTTCCACAGCCTCTGAAGAAATAAACGCTGAGGGAAGAACACCTCTTGATCAGCCATATTGCTCAGATCCAGCTTTCAATGGACTTCAATCTCACCCAAGTCATAGTTTGGGCTGCTCAGATACTCAAGACGCCGACTCAGCATTTGTCTTCCTTTACAGTGAATTTATATAACATATATATATATATATATATATATAAAAGATATAAAGTGATTGTGAAAGATAACCAGAGCAAGTAGGCCCCAAGCCTTGGCAGGCCCCTCACCGTAGTTTCTGGCTGGGTATAAATAAGGAGTCAGCTTCAGAAGCGACTCGTGCTGCTGCATTGTTTACTTGTCAGTAAGACGTGCTTTGCTCCAGAATGAGAGCCTTGCTTTGGTTCATAATGGGTTTGGGAACATCTCTCTGGTGTAGCAATGAACTACACGGTAGTTTCACTCTTCCACAGGCTGCTGTTTATACAGGGGCTCCCGTCACTGCCGAAGAGGCTGATATCATACTTGCTTCCCTTCAGCGCGCCGTTTTGGTTGGTTGTGTTCAACGGGTACGACCTCCGATTGACCGCTTTCTCGAAGGGATTCGGCTGCTTCAGGCTGTCCCTGCTGACGCTGCATTGCAGCGCCCTGCTCCCCGAGGGGCACCCCCCGTGAGGCTGGCTGCTGGTGTCGCTCCCCTCCGAGGGGCTGACGCTGGCCTCCCGCTGGCCCCCTGGCCCGCCGTTGCTTAGCTGGCTGGCCCGGCTGCTCGGGCAGCTCTCCGGCTGGCTGCTGCCGTTCTCGCTGGAGGCCGGCTCGGAGGCCGCCCCCCTCAGGGCTTTTAACCGGTGGTGCTTGCCGTCCCGGTGCGGCTTAGTCCTGGTTCTGTGGTCGCGGCCGCCTGGCGGGGCCGGCGCGCTGTCTCCGAACGGGCGGGCCTCTTCGCCCCGGGCGCTCTCGTTGCCGGGCGCCGCCTCGGAGACGACGCAGTCCCCTTGCTTGAAGGCCGCCTGGAGGTTGGTCATCTTGCACTGACCTCCGACCCCCGAGCGGGCGCCGCCGAGCGACGGCGACCTGTCGGGACGAGCCGCCTCGGGGCCCGGCCCAGGCCGGCAGCCGGAGCAGGGCAGCCGCAGCCCGCAGACGTCCTGGCGCCTGAGGCAGTGGTGGACGAGCACCAGCAGGCCCAGGCCCAGCCCCGCCACCCCGTGCAGGCAGCTGAAGGAGACGGCCAGCCCCCGGCCCTGCGAGACGGAGAGGGCGCCGGAGGCCCACAGGGCCACGAAAAGGAGCTGGGTGGACACCAGTGCCCACAGCTGCGCCGCCAAGGAGTGCTCGTTCTCGCCGGGCGGCGGCGGCGGCGGGGGGCTCCCGGGGGCCGAGGCGTAGGAGGCCGAGCCCGAGTCCGACGGGTGGGTGTCGTCGACCCCCGGCTGCTTCTCCCCCTCCGCCGGCGACCCCTGACCTTCGCCCTTGCCCCGCGGGGAGCACCGCAGGTGCAGGGCAGCGCACAGGAAGTAGATCCAGCTGACGAGCACCGTGAATCCTGCTGGCACGTAGAAGGCCCCCAGGCTGGGCTTCCAGGCCAGCCAGCAGCTTGGGAGAGGAAGGAGAAAGAAGAAAAAAAAAACAACAGTTAAGTCGCTCGTTTTGCGATCTGATTCCACCGTAAGTATAAATGCAAGTTGTTGCTATCGTTGGTACGTTCAAGCTAGGAGCTCGCAGCACCCTGGGCTTTATAAAAAGAGGCATAGAGCACAAAAGCAAGGAAGTTATGCTAAACCTTTATCAAACACTGGTTGGGCCCCAGCTGGAGTATTGTGTCCAATTCTGGGCACCGCACTTTAGGAAAGATTTCAAAGGCCTTAGAGAGGGCGCAGAAGAGATTTAGTGCTACCACTGCAGGGGAGGAGGATATACTCCCCTCAACATACTTTTTTTAGCATGGGTTGTGTACCCCGCCCCCTCCTCTCCAAATCCCAGATAGGCCCCTACTGTCCCCCCTCCCCTCCCCCCCCCCACCGGCACTAACTCTGTTCACCTTGACTGCACTGACAGAATCTTACAGCACAGAAAGAGGGCATTCGGCCCATCGTGCCTGTGCCGGCTCTTTGAAAGAGCTATCCAATTAGACCCACACCCCTGCTCTTTCCCCATTGCCCTGCAATTTTTTTCCCTTCAAGTATTTCTCCAATTCCCTTTTGAAAGTTACTACTGAATCTGCTTCCACCGCCCTTTCAGGCAGTGAATTCCAGATCATTACAACTCGCTGTGTAAAAAAATGTCTCCTCCTCTCCCCCTCTGGTTCTTTTGCCAATTACCTTAAATCTGTGTCCTCTGGTTACCGACCCTCCTGCCACTGGAAACAGTTTCTCCTTATTTAATCGATCAAAAGTTAAAAACAGTGGATGTCCAAAGGGACCTAGGGGTTCAGGTACATCGATCATTGAAGTGTCATGAACAGGTGCAGAAAATAATCAATAAGGCTAATGGAATGCTGGCCTTTATATCGAGAGGACTGGAGTACAAGGGGGCAGAAGTTATGCTGCAGCTATACAAAACCCTGGTTAGACCGCACCTGGAGTACTGTGAGCAGTTCTGGGCACCGCACCTTCGGAAAGACATATTGGCCTTGGAGGGAGTGCAGCGTAGGTTTACTAGAATGATACCCGGACTTCAAGGGTTAAGTTACGAGGAGAGATTACACAAATTGGGGTTGTATTCTCTCGAGTTTCGAAGGTTAAGGGATGATCTGATCGAAGTTTATAAGATATTAAGGGGAACAGATAGGGTGGATAGAAAGAAACTATTTCCGCTAGCTGGGGATTCTAGGAGTAGGGGGCACAGTTTAAACATTAGAGCCAGACCTTTCAGGAGTGAGATTAGAAAACATTTCTACACACAAAGGGTGGTAGAAGTTTGGAACTCTCTTCCGCAAACGGCAATTGATACTAGCTCAATTGCTAATTTTAAATCTGAGATAGATAGCTTTTTGCCAACCAAAGGTATTAGGGGATATGGGCCAAAGGCAGGTATATGGAGTTAGATCACAGATCAGCCATGATCTTATCAAATGGCGGAGCAGGCACGAGGGGCTGAATGGCCTACTCCTGTTCCTATGTTCCTATTAAATCTCCCCTTAACTTTCTCTGCTCTAAGGAGAACAATCCCAGCTTCTCCAGTTTATCCACGTAACTGAAATCCCTCATCCCTGGTACAATTCTAGTGAATCTCTTCTGCACACTCTCTAAGGCCTTCACATCCTTCCTAAAGTGTGGTGTCCAGAATTGGACACAATACTCCAGCTGAGGCCTAACCAGTGTTTTATAAAGGTTTAGCATAACTTCCTTGCTTTTGTACTCTACGCCTCTGTTAATAAAGCCCAGGATGCCACATGGTCCTGGTTTCAACATACCAACAACAACAACAACTTGCATTTATATAGCGTCTTTCATGTAGTGAAACGTCCCAAGGCGCTTCACAGGAGCGATTATCAAACAAAATTTGATACCGAGCCACATAAGGAGATATTAGGACAGGTGATCAAGAACTGGTCAAAGAGGTCGGTTTTAAGGAGCGTCTTGAAGGAGGAGAGAGAGGCGGAGAGGTTTAGGGAGGGAATTCCAGAGCTTAGGGCCTAGGCAGCTGAAGGCACGGCCGCCAATGGTGGAGCGATGAAAATTGGGGATGCGCAAGAGGCCAGAATTGGAGGAGCGCAGAGATCTCGGAGGGTGGAAGGGCTGGAGGTGCTTACAGTGATAGGGAGGGGGGCGAGGCCACGGAGGGATTTGAAACCAAATTTGAGAATTTTAAAATCGAGGCGTTCCCGGACCGGGAGCCAATGTAGGTCAGCGAGCACAGTGGGTGATGGGTGAACGGGACTTGGTGCGAGTCAGGATACGGGGCAGCAGAGTTTTGGATGAACTCAAGTTTACGGAGGGTGGAAGATTGGAGACTGCCCAGGAGAGAATTGGAATAGTCCAGTCTGGAGGTGACAAAGACCATCTACATTTGGGATATATCAGTCTACGATTAAAGCATTGGTCTTGGGATAATCAAAAGCCAATAAAGATTTATCGTGTCATGAATAGTCTGATGCACTGGAAGAAAAGAGAGGACGAATTAGCATTTATAAAACACCTCTCATTGTGCGGGCAAAACCCGACTGGGAATGGAACTGAGCAAACACAGTAATGGATGATGTTCCTTGAACGGATACTCACTATGGGCTGTAGTCGCTGTAATTGTGCAGATTGACCGCAGCGGTGATCCCGCATATAATTAGAGGGATGCCTCCAGCAATTAGATAGAACCTGCGCAGAAAAAGATAACACATTCATGATGTGGGATGAGCTCGGCCAAACGGTGCACAAGTGACAGGACATGAACGCACAACACCGCCAAGGCCCAACAAGAGAGAGAGAAGGCAAGATAAATCAGGAGGTCGCAATTAGACGAAACTCGAGTTTTAAACACCTGAACGTTGCAGGTAGAGGGAAAAACTGAGGGATGTGAGGGGTACCACAGTGTTTGAGGTGATGAGAAAGACTAAGTTATAGTTGGATATGGTGTGTGAGTCTTTATTTCAATACAGTTGGGATGTAGAGAAGAGTGTGGTTTAATGGCATAATTGAAGCTTAAGCAGTTAATGAGAGGTTAATTCAGAGAATCACTGATTAAAGTAATAAGATACAGGAAGATTGCAATGGAGGGAGAGACATTGGGAGCTAGAGAGAGACACTGGGAGCTAGAGAGAGACACTGGGAGCTAGAGAGAGACACTGGGAGCTGGAGAGAGACACTGGGAGCTGGAGAGAGACACTGGGAGCTGGAGAGAGACACTGGGGGCTAGAGGGAGAGACATTGGGAGCTAGAGAGAGACACTGGGAGCTAGAGAGAGACACTGGGAGCTAGAGAGAGACACTGGGAGCTGGAGAGAGACACTGGGGGCTAGAGGGAGAGACATTGGGGGCTAGAGAGAGGCACTGGGAGCTAGAGAGAGACACTGGGAGCTGGAGAGAGACACTGGGGGCTAGAGAGAGGCACTGGGAGCTAGAGAGAGACACTGGGAGCTGGAGAGAGACACTGGGGGCTAGAGGGAGAGACATTGGGGCTAGAGGGAGAGACATTGGGAGCTAGTGGGAGAGACATTGGGAGCTAGTGGGAGAGACATTGGGAGCTAGTGGGAGAGACATTGGGAGCCAGAGGGAGAGACACTGGGAGCCAGAGGGAAAGACACTGGGAGCCATAGGGAAAGACACTGGGATCCAGAGGGAAAGACACTGGGAGCCAGAGGAAGAGGCACTGGCAGCCAGAGGGAGAGACACTGGGAGCTACAGGGAGAGACACTGGGAGCTACAGGGAGAGACACTGGGAGCGAGAGAGACACTGGGAGCCAGAGGGAGAGACACAGGAAGCTGGAGGGAGAGACATTAGAAGCGAGAGGGAGAGACACTGGGAGCAAGAGAAAGAAACACTGGCTGCTAGAGGGAGAGACATTGGGAGCGAGAGAGACACTGGGAGCTAGAGGGAGAGACATTGGGAGCTAGAGGGAGAGACATTGGGAGCTAGAGGGAGAGACACTGGGAGCCAGAGGGAAAGACACTGGGAACCAGAGGGAGAGGCACTGGGAGCCAGAGGGAGAGACATTGGGAGATACAGGGAGAGACACTGAGAGCTAAAGGGAGAGACACTGGGAGCCAGAGGGAGAGACATTGGGAGCCAGAGGGAGAGACACTGGGAGCCAGAGGGAGAGACATTGGGAGCCAGAGGTGGGACAGAAAAAGACTGCCTACGACCCGCTTTCTCTTGCAATCTATCCAGAAATATGGGAGTCTTTGAAGAATTGAAAGAAACTAGATCTCCATGGTCCCATTGACGGGCAGGAGGAGGTGGAGATGCACTGATTCAGCCATAGCACTGCGTGAGGGCTGGACAATGTGGTCACTGAGGGTGTCCAATCTGGAAAAATGTGACAAATGCACAGTGGGATCGGACGAAGATCGGAGAAGGAACCAAGTGGAAGCGAGGCCAGAAACTAAGTTAATGGAAAAAGAGTCAGAGGATCAGCCTTCGACAGCACAGAGAGGGCGATTTGAGAACAAAGTTGCTAGCCCTGGCCTCTTTATTAAGCCTCAACAGTTCTATGGAAGGACATGACGATATTTCACGTTGCCAGGGGGCTCATGACCAACAAAATAGGGAAGTTGCACGGATTCTCTTCCTTCTACAGCTTTGGTCAGTATTCATAAAATGATTTGGAAATACCCGAAACCATCAGTTTTAAGGTCCATGACTTCAAAAGGAAATGTTTTGGTGCAAAGTTTACAATCGCCTGTAACCCCCACCCCATCCCCCGCTGTACCTGAGCATTGGCCTCTGGGCAGGAGGAGGCAGCTCCACCTCCTGTTGACGCTGCACCTTCTGCGTCGCTTCCTTATAAATGACCCTCGCCGACACCCCGATCCAGAGGAGGGTGGACAGGGACGAATAATGTAGAACAATTCCGATCTGGGAAGAGAAGGTGAATCGGATTACCGCAGGTTAACCGGCACACTTTGAAACCCGGAGTTAGGCACGGCAGGACGACGGCAGCAAAGAACGTCACCCCTCTCAGATGGAGCACAGAGGAAGGGCTCTTCCATCCAAACATGGTGCAAATCGTAGAATGGATACAGCACGGAAGGAGGCCATTCGGCCCATCGAGTCCGCGCCGGCTCTATGCAAGAGCAATCCAGCTAGTCCCACTCCCCCGGCCTATCCCCGTAGTCCTGCAAATTTTTTCCTTTCAAGTACTTATCCAGTTCCCTTTTGAAGGCCATGATTGAATCTGCCTCCACCGCCCCCTCGGGCAGTGCATTCCAGATCACAACCACCCGCTGCGTAAAAAAGTTTTTCCTCATGTCACCTTTGGTTCTCTTGCCAATCACCTTAAATTTATGTCCTCTGGTCCTTGACCCTTCCGCCCATGGGAACAGTTTCTCTCTATCTACTCTGTCTAGACCTTTCATGATTTTGAATACCTCTATCAAATCTCCTCTCAACCTTCTCTACTTTAAGGAGGACAAGCCCAGCTTCTCCAGTCTATCCACGTAACTAAAGTTTGAGGTTAGGATCAGATCAGCCATGATCTTATTGAATGGTGGAGCAGGCTCGAAGGGCCGATTGGCCTACTCCTGCTCCTATTTCTTATGTTCTTATGTAAAGTCCCTCATTCCTGGAATCATTCCAGTAAATCTTTTCTGCACCCTCTCTAAGGCCTTCACATCTTTCCTAAGTGTGCTGCCCAGAACTGAACACAATACTCCAGTTGTGGCCGAACCAGTGTTATATAAAGGTTCATCATAACCTCCTTGGTTTTGCACTCTAGGCCTCTATTTATAAAGCCCAGGATCCCGTTTGCTTTTTTAACCGCTTTCTCAACTTTCCCTGCCACCTTCAACGATTTGTGCACATATACCCCCAGATCTCTCTGTTCCTGCACCCCTTGTACCATTTACTTTATGTTGCCTCTCCTCGTTCTTCCAATCAAAATGTATCACTTCACACTTTTCTGCGTTAAATTTCACCTGCCACGTGTCCGCCTATTCCACCAGCCTGTCTATATCCTCTTGAAGTCTAACACTATCCTCCTCACTATTCACTACACTTCCAAGTTTTGTGTCATCTGCAAATTTTGAAATGCCAGACTTCCTTCTTCAGCTGGCCGACAATCTGAAGGGTTACTTCAATTCCAAGCTCGACTTTCTCACCTAGGCCTTGGCAAGCAGTGGCTAATTTGCACTGCGTTCTACAGGACCTCTCAACATGGCTTCACCGAGCCACCTGCAGCTGCCCCAGCTTAGCTTCACTTTAATTGGATCCATTGAACCACCAGCGGCAAGTCCCAACCCAATTCTATTCGATGGCCAAAGCAGGTTTCACGGTGAGTCTACCCAAAGGCAGGTCTCAACCTGGCATCATTGAAGTGCTCAAGGCAGGTCTCAACCTGGCATCATTGAAGTGCCCAAGGCAGGTCTCAGCCTGGCATCATTGAAATGTCCAAGGCAGGTCTCAACCTGGCATCATTGAAGTGCCCAAGGCAGGTCTCAGCCTGGCACATTGAAGTGCCCAAGGCAGGTCTCAGCCTGGCACATTGAAGTGTCCAAGGCAGGTCTCAGCCTGGCACATTGAAGTGTCCAAGGCAGGTCTCAGCCTGGCATCATTGAAGTGCCCAAGGCAGGTCTCAGCCTGGCAACATTGAAGTGCCCAAGGCAGGTCTTAATCTGGCATCATTGAAGTGCCCAAGGCAGGTCTCAACCTGGCATCATTGAAGTGTCCAAGGCAGGTCTCAGCCTGGCATCAGTGAAGTGCCCAAGGCAGGTCTCAACCTGGCATCATTGAAGTGCCCAAGGCAGGTCTCAGCCTGGCACATTGAAGTGTCCAAGGCAGGTCTCAGCCTGGCATCAGTGAAGTGCCCAAGGCAGGTCTCAACCTGGCATCATTGAAGTGCCCAAGGCAGGTCTCAGCCTGGCACACTGAAGTGTTCAAGGCAGGTCTCAGCCTGGCACATTGAAGTGTCCAAGGCAGGTCTCAACCTGGCATCATTGAAATGCCCAATGTCTCAACCTGGCATCATTGAAATGCCCAATGTCTCAACCTGGCATCATTAAAGTGCCCAATGCAGGTCTCAGCCTGGCATCATTGAAGTGCCCAAGGCAGGTCTCAACCTGGCATCATTGAAATGCCCAATGTCTCAACCTGGCATCATTAAAGTGCCCATTGCAGGTCTCAGCCTGGCATCATTGAAGTGCCCAAGGCAGGTCTCAGCCTGGCATCATTGAAGTGCCCAAGGCAGGTCTCAGCCTGGCATCACTGAAGTACCCAAGGCAGGTCTCAGCCTGGCATCACTGAAGTACCCAAGGCAGGTCTCAGCCTGGCATCATTGAAGTGCCCAAGGCAGGTCTCAGCCTGGCATCATTGAAGTGCCCAAGGCAGGTCTCAGCCTGGCATCACTGAAGTACCCAAGGCAGATCTCAGCCTGGCATCACTGAAGTACCCAAGGCAGGTCTCAGCCTGGCATCACTGAAGTACCCAAGGCAGGTCTCAGCCTGGCATCACTGAAGTGTCCAAGGCAGGTCTCAGCCTGGCATCATTGAAGTGTCCAAGGCAGGTCTCAGCCTGGCATCACTGAAGTACCCAAGGCAGGTCTCAGCCTGGCATCACTGAAGTGTCCAAGGCAGGTCTCAGCCTGGCATCATTGAAGTGTCCAAGGCAGGTCTCAGCCTGGCATCACTGAAGTACCCAAGGCAGGTCTCAGCCTGGCATCATTGCAGTGCCCAAGGCAGGTCTCAGCCTGGCATCACTGAAGTACCCAAGGCAGATCTCAGCCTGGCATCACTGAAGTACCCAAGGCAGGTCTCAGCCTGGCATCACTGAAGTACCCAAGGCAGGTCTCAGCCTGGCATCACTGAAGTGTCCAAGGCAGGTCTCAGCCTGGCATCATTGAAGTGTCCAAGGCAGGTATCAGCCTGGCATCACTGAAGTACCCAAGGCAGGTCTCAGCCTGGCATCATTGCAGTGCCCAAGGCAGGTCTCAGCCTGGCATCATTGCAGTGCCCAAGGCAGGTCTCAGCCTGGCATCACTGAAGTACCCAAGGCAGATCTCAGCCTGGCATCACTGAAGTACCCAAGGCAGGTCTCAGCCTGGCATCACTGAAGTACCCAAGGCAGGTCTCAGCCTGGCATCACTGAAGTGTCCAAGGCAGGTCTCAGCCTGGCATCATTGAAGTGTCCAAGGCAGGTCTCAGCCTGGCATCACTGAAGTACCCAAGGCAGGTCTCAGCCTGGCATCATTGCAGTGCCCAAGGCAGGTCTCAGCCTGGCATCATTGCAGTGCCCAAGGCAGGTCTCAGCCTGGCATCATTGCAGTGCCCAAGGCAGGTCTCAGCCTGGCATCATTGCAGTGCCCAAGGCAGGTCTCAAATAAATTCCCTAAAGGCCTTTCCCAGTACCAAACTACAAAGCCTCTTGTTATTTAAAACACTTACTGCGCTTGTACTGTGAATGGACACTAAGTGCTCTAAATAAGTAAAACAGGCTCTGAGCCAGTGCAATCCTTTAGGGTTTCCTACTCCTGCTGCTAAGAAAAGTCGTATAGCTGCGATCCCTGGCCATTACCCAGCAACAGGCTTTAAACTGCTTAAGACGCGACTGCGTCTCTACTAAGATAACAAAAGCGCAGTAAACGCTTAATAAATGCAAACCCGGTTCCTGGGTCATGGCCAAGAATGCTGCAATAGGGGCTTTGCTCCGGAACAGAGGCAAGGATACGGCATTAGAGGCCTCAGGCCTGTCGAGGATACATAGGAGGCGCAGCTGGGAGGACTCAATCAGAGGTACGTATAAAAAATTTAAAGTGTGACGGACAGGTATGGAAATAATGTGACATGAGAGTGTTACAGAAAGTACATGCTACATTCACAGGAAGTGCATCCTATACCCGACTTTTAATATCTTATATATATATATATATATATATATATTTATATATTAGTGGGTCTCATCGTAAGTCGATGATAAACTGTTTTATAAGGATAGGATTGTTGTATCTTGTAATGTATTATTCTGCTGGTAAGGTTTCTCTTTAAGGCTGCAACGCCCAATTGTTGTTAAGTAAACAGAGGCTCAGACCGATCAAAGTTTAATTGTTGTCTGGTTAGGGAACTTTGCACGTTGGAATGCACCTGCCAGTTTCAGGCTGCGGCTCAGAAGTAGCCAGCATCTGTAACAGATGTAACATCTGGAGTGTGACGCGTACAATGTGATGCGCAGAGTGTGACATCTGTGTACAGCGATGTATCATTTCAGTACAGGTGTCAGCCATGGCTCAGTGGGTAGTGCTCTTACCTCTGAATCAGAAAGTCATGGGTTCAAGTCCCACTCCTGAGACATGAGCACTTAAATCCATGCTGACACTTCAGTGCAATACTGAGGGAGTGCTGCGTTGTCGGAGGTGCCGTCTCTTGGAAAAGACCTTCAAAGGAGGCTCTGTTTGCCCTCTCGGGTGGATGTAAAAGATCACCTGGCTGCTCCTTTGAAGAGCAGGGGAGTTCCCCCTGGTCTCCCGGTCAATATTTATCCCTCAACCAACATCACTGGAATGGATGATCTGGTCATTATCACATCGCTGCCGCGTTTCCTACATTACAGCAGTGACTACACTTCAAAAATACCTCATTGGCTGTAAATAAAGCCAGTTATTTGGGCTGTCCTGAGGATGTGAAAGGCACTGCATAAATGCAAGTCTTTCTTACTTTACATCGATAGTAAGAAAGCTAATTATTCCGCGACGCTGCGCTACAAAATAGCTCAGTTTGGTAAACGGTGCTGTGAAAATGTTCGGAAACCACAAACACAATTTGGGTTATATACTCACCACTTGACAGATCAGCCCATACTCCGTTCGGTTGATGCCCCCAGCGAACACAGCACAGGTCATAGAGATGTGGAACCAGAGGTTAAGCAACATGTGCCAGTTCTTCCTGGAAATACGGATCGTGCTGTAACAGGCAGGAAGGCGATATGGTATTAAATCAGACCTCAACAGCATCATATCTCTCAAGCACCTTTATTGAAGCCCCCAGCTCACCAACCAAAGCAATCAGTTTTTAAAATTCATTTTTAGGGTATGGGCGTCGCTGGCGAGGCCGGCATTTATTGCCCATCCCTAATTGCCCTTGAGAAGGTGGTGGTGAGCCGCCTTCTTGAACCGCTGCAGTCCGTGTGGTGAAGGTTCTCCCACAGTGCTGTTAGGAAGGGAGTTCCAGGATTTTGACCCAGCGACGATGAAGGAACGGCCGATATATTTCCAAGTCGGGATGGTGTGTGACTTGGAGGGGAACGTGCAGGTGGTGTTGTTCCCATGTGCCTGCTGCTCTTGTCCTTCTAGGTGGTAGAGGTCGCGGGTTTGGGAGGTGCTGTCGAAGAAGCCTTGGCGAGTTGCTGCAGTGCATCCTGTGGATGGTACACACTGCAGCCACGGTGCGCCGGTGGTGAAGGGAGTGAATGTTTAGGGTGGTGGATGGAATAGTGAGTCTCCTCCTGAGCTCACGCTCAGAGCCACACTCTCTGTGCACACTCGGCTCGCAAGGCAATGAAATCCGTTTGCAAGCTGGGGTGTTAATTTGCTGGAGCGCGAGAAAAAGCTGGGCCTTCATTTGTGTTTCCTTTCCGTTTTTATTAGTTTCACTCCGTGCCCAGGTCCCTTTTGTGCCTCGAGGGCAGAGAGATGGCCTGCTCCAATACTTCAACACAAGGGGCGGATGTTGAAGAACTGGTTCCCCCCCCACCAAAATGGTCCAACCTGGACTGCAGAAATGATCCACGACACATTTAGGGGGGGTCACTTCCCCTTTAATGCTCCTTACAATATCAAACTGTTGATCCCAGCACAATACGCTAGGAGGGCACCAAGTCCACAGGGGCGGCTGCCTTGAAGGACCTTTCCGAGAGACATGGGAAGGAGGGGGTGACCAGCGCCTGACCAAAATCGGCCTTTTGAGGCCCCGGTGCTGGACGCCAGGCCTCGAGCCTCTCCGGGATCCAGGAGAGACATCGTGGGCTACTGCGTTTCCTTCTGTGCCGAAAGTTTCCTAGAATTTTCCATTGGGGACGTGCTTCTGGGAATAAGAGGGTGCAACTGGGCAGCAGTCACTTGTACCAGATCCGACATAGGCCCAGTGCAGAACCAGAGAAGGATATGCTGATAGGGGGAGATGAAGTAGGGTGGGAGGAGGCTTGTGTGGAGCATAAACACTGGCATAGACCAGTTGGGCCGAATGGCCTTGTTTCTGTGCTGTAAATTCTACGTAACCCAGCTACATCCATTGTCTGTTCTGGCCCTTGATACACTGGCTATTATTTTCTTTAATAGGTGCGGTTGGTAACTTACTTGTGCTTCAGGATGTACGTAATGATGGCGGTGAAGAGGCAGAGTAAGAGGACAACAGTGCAGGTGTAGATAATGGGGTGCAGAACCTGCATGTTTTCATGGTCTGGGATAGGCTGGTTACTTATCTTCTGTAAAGAAAAACACAACGAAGTGATAAATTGCAGTGTGATCGCCTCTCATTCTTTTTAAAAAAATTTCATTCTCGGGATGTGGGCGTCGCTGGCAAGGCTGGCATTTATTGCCCATCACCAGTTGCCCCTTGAGAAGGTGGTGGTGAGCCGCCTTCTTGAACCGCTGCAGTCCGTGTGGTGAAGGCGCTCCCACAGTGCTGTTAGGTAGGGAGTGCCAGGATTTTGACCCAGCGATATCTGAACATAGGAACAGGAGGAGGCCATTCAGTCGCTCGAGCCTGTTCCGCCATTCACTTAGACCATGCCTGATCTGCATCCACCTTTGCTCCATATCACTTAATACCCTTGCCTAACAAAAATCTATCAATCTCAGTTCTGAAATTTTCAATTGACCCCCAGCCTCAGCAGCGTTTTGGGGAAGAGAGTTCCAGATTTCCACTCCCCTTTGTGTGAAGAAGTGCTTCCTGACATCACCCCTGAACAGCCTAGCTCTAATTTTAAGGTTATGCCCCCTTTGTTCTGGACTCCCCCCACCAGAGGAAATAGTTTCTCTCTATCTACCCTAGCAAATCCTTGAATCATCTTAAACACCTCAATTGGATCAACCCTTAATCTTCTATATTCAAAGAATGGCGATATATGTCCAGGTCGGGACGGTGTGTGTGACTTGGAGGTGATGCTGCTCCCCTGGCCTTCTAGGTGTTCAGGGTCACAGGTTTGGGAGGTTCTATCTCAGCACCTCAAAAACCGTGGGCCTCCTCAGACTTCCCTTCCTCCTACGATCAACGTTATCCCAAACTTGCGGTCACCTCGCTACTAATTCCTGACTTGCCTCCTCTTCCACCTCTTCCTGCCCTGTACTCTGAGCCTTAGCCCTTGGACCACATTACTCACAAGGGCAAATCAAAACTTTCTTGACCAAAAGTAGACAGGAGCCATCACCAGGCCGATGTTCAAAATGGCTGCCACCTCCAGTAGTTTTGATATCCTTGGTCCTATAACAAATTACTTGTTATACTTATTAAAATTAGAACTGCAGGGAGCTTTGATTTACTTGATGTTGGGCTTATTGTGTGGTCTGGAATCAGTGGGAACACAAGGAGAGACTGATAGGGTTAAATTGTCTGTAACTCCCATTACAAAAACACAGTGGTATGGGGGGGGGGGGGGAGGAGGGGTGAATTTGTCCTATCTGGCCTTGCACAGTGAGGTTAAAGTGTAGCCAATCATTTCCTTACTCCTTGCTTTGGATAATGATAATTAACAACAGTGATCACACTCTTAACAACAACAACTTGCATTTATATAGCGCCTTTAACATAGTAAAACATCCCAAGGCAGAACATTCTGAAGGGGAAGGGTGAACAGCCAGAGGCCGTGGTCCATATCGGTACCAAGGACATAGGGATGAGGTTCTGCAGGCAGATTTTACGGAGCCAGGAGAAAGATTCAAGAACAGGACCTCAAGGGCAGTAATCTCAGGATTACTCGTGGTGCCACGCGCTAGTGAGTATAGAAATAGGAGGGTAGAGCAGATGGATGTGTGGCTGGACGCATGGTATAGGAGGGAGGGCTTTAGATTCCTGGGGCATTGGGACCAGTTCTGGGAGAGGTGGGACCTGTACAAGCCAGATGGGTTGCATCTCAACAGAGCTGGGACCAACGTCCTCGCGGGGAGGTTCACTAGTGCTGTGGGGGAGGGTTTAAACTAATTTGGCAGGGGGATGTGCACCAGGATGCAGCATTAGAAAGGAGAAACAAGGTGCACAAAGGATTGGGAGAGACAGATAGAACTAGAGTAAGAAATAGTACAGTATTAAGTGGGGTCAGACTAAGAGAGAATACGAGAAGGTCTAAGATAGGCTTACAGTGCATGTGTGTAAACGCACGGAGCGTGGTAAATAAGGTTGGTGAGCTGCAGGCGCAAATAGCCACATGGGAATATGATGTCGTGGCGATAACGGAGACCTGGCTCAAAAAAGGGCAGGATTGGGTGCTAAATATTCCTGGATACAAGGTGTTCGGGAAAGATAGGGAAGGAAAGAAAGGAGAGCGTGTGGCAGTATTGATTAAGGAGAATGTTACAGAGCTGGAGAGAGAGGATGTCCTGGAGGGGTCAAGGACAGAATCTATTTGTTTAGAGTTAAGAAACAATTGAGGTGCCATTACACTACTGGGTGTATTCTATAGGCCACCAACTAGAGGGAAGGATATAAAGGAGCAAATTTGCAGGGAAATTACAGAGAGGTGCAAGAGCTATAGAATAGTGATAATGGGGGACTTCAATTATCCTAATGTAGACTGGGAGAGTAATAGTGTAAGGGGCAAAGAGGGGGAGGAATTTTTGAAGTGTGTTCGGCAGAACTTTCTTGATCAGTATGTTTCCTAACGAGGAAGGAGGATCTGGTTCTGGGGAATGAGGTGGGTCAAGTGGAGCAAGTGTCAGTAGGGGAACATTTAGGGAACAGTGATCATAATATCATAGGTTTAGATTAACTATGGAAAAGGGCAAGGAGCAATCTAGAGTAAAAAATACTTAATTGGAGGAGGCCAATTTCAGTGGGTTGAGAAGATATCTGGCCCGGGTAAATTGGAATCAAAGAATAGCAGGCAAAACTGTAATTGAACAATCATTCGGGTACAGTCGAGATACAATCCCATGAGGGGGAAAGGTGGGACAACCAAAGCCAGAGCTCCCTGGATGACGAAAGAGATAGAGTGTAAGATGAAGCAGAAAAAGGGGGCATATGACAGATGTCAGGTTGTTAATACAAGTGAGAACCAGGCTGAGTATAAAAAATACAGAGGAGAAGTAAAAAAGGAAATAAGAGGGGCAAAGAGGGAGCATGAGAATTGACTGGCGGCCAACATAAAAGGGAATCCAAAAGTGTTCTATAGGCGTAACAGAGAGGGTTGATGAGGGCAATGTGGTTGGTATTGTGTATATGGACTTTCAAAAGGCATTTGATAAGGTGCCACATAATAGACTTGAAACCCATGGAATAAAAGGGGGCAGTGGCAACATGGATACAGAATTGGCTAAGTGGCAGGAAACAGAGGGTCGTGGTGAACGGCTATTTTTCTGACTGGAGGGAGGTGTACAGTGGTGTTCCCCAGGATCAGTACTAGGACCGCTGCTTTTCTTGATATATATTAATGACTTGGACTTGGGTGTACAGGGCACAATTTCAAAATCTGCAGATGACACAAAACTTGGAAGTGTAGTAAACAGGGAGGAGGATAGTGATAGACTTCAAGAGGATATAGACAGGCTGGTGGAATGGGCGGATGTGTGGCAGATGAAATTTAACACTGAGAAGTGTGAGCATTTTGGTAGGAAGAACGAGGAGAGGCAGTATAAACTAAAGGGTACAATTCTAAAAGGGGGTACAGGAACAGAAAGGCCTGGGGGTGTATGTACACAGGTCGTTGAAGGTGGCAGGACTGATTGAGAAAGCGGTTAAAAAAGCATTCGGGATCCTGGGGTTTATAAATAGAGGCATAGAGCACAAATGCAAGGAAGTTATGTTGAACCTTTATAAAACACTTGTTCGGCCACAACTGGAGTATTCTGGGCACCGCACTTTAGGAAGGCCTTAGACAGGGTGTAGAAAGATTTACTAGAATGGTGCCAGGGATGAGGGACTTCAGTTACGTGGATAGACTGGAGAAGCTGGGGTTGTTCTCCTTAGAGCAGAGAAGGTTGAGAGGAGATTTGATCGAGGTATTCAAAATCATGAAGGGTCCAGATAAAGTAAATAAAGAGAAACTGTTCCCATTGGCGGAAGGGTCGAGAAGCAGAGGACACAGATTTAAGGTGATTGTCAAAAGAACCAAAGGCGACATGAGGAAAAACTTTTTTATGCAGTGAGTGGCTAGGATCTGGAATGTACTGCCTGAAAGGGTGGTGGAACCAAGGTCAAATGTGGCTTTCAAAAAGGAATTAGATAGGTACCCGAAGAAGAAAAATTTGCAGGGCTACGGGGAAAGAGCGGGGGAGTGGGACTAACTGGATTGCTCTTGCAGTGAGCCAGCGCAGGCTCGATGGGCCGGATGGCCTCCTTCCATGCCGTAAGCATTCTATGGTTCTATGAATGCGGTTCACAGGAGCGTTATCAAATAAAATTTGACGCCGAGCTACGTAAGAAGATATTAGGACAGGTGACCAAAAGCTTGGTTAAAGAGGGAGGTTTTAAGGATCGTCTTAAAGGAGGAGAGAGAGGCGGAGAGACGGAGAGGTTTAGGGAGGGAATTCCAGAGCTTAGGGTCTAGGCGGCTGAAGGCACGGCCGCCAATAGTGGGGCGATTAAAATCGGGGATGCACAAGAGGCCAGAATTGGAGGAGTGCAGAGATCTCGGAGGGTAATAGGGCTGGAGGAGGGTCACAGAGACAGGGAGGGGGCGAGACCATGGAAGGAATTGAACATGAGGATGAGAATTTTAAAATTGAGGCATTGCCGGACCGGGAGTCAATGTAGGTCAGCGAGCACAGGGGGTGATGGGAGAACGGGACTTGGTGCGAGTTAGGATACGGACATTCCCAATTATCTGGCCGCTGATCTCAGGCAGGATCCCAATATTTAAACAAGGAAGCGCACCTCAGTGATCTCTCTGAGCGGCTATTGTAAAGCACTTTCCTCTAGCTTTGTGCCAACTTGCATTTGCTTACTTGCATGCTCACCAAACTCCCATCAGCGACTCACCTTGAGCACGGCGATATTACTGAACCGGTGGCACCGCATGGTGGTGATGTTAACCTTGGCGTGCGCGATTTGGCATCCGTCCGCCTGCCAGCCTCCGAAGCCATCGAGGAGGTCAAAGTTCCAGAGGGCCGCCACCTCGCCTTCGCCCGACTGCCAGTGACGCAGGGCGACAATGATGGGATCGCTGACGTCGTTCACACCACAACCATCTGAGCAGCACCAACACAGAGACAACAGAACTGAAACCGTCCTCCCACAGCTTGCTCACAAAATCACCAACACCCTGACCCTAACCTCTTACCTTTGATGGCTCCATCTTGTCCATCTGCCCACACTCTTGGCCTCAACTGAACCTCCCACATCTCCTCCTTCACTAAACTTCCTTCCACAGAAGCTCAAACACTTCTTTACCCCTTAACCGCTCTTAACTTAGTGTCAGCCGTGGCTCAGTGGGTCGCACTCTCACCTCTGAGTCATGAAAGTTGAGAGTTCTAAATCCTGCTCCAGACACTTGCGTGCATAATCCAGGCTGACAGTCCCACTGCCAACACCGAGGGAGTGCTGCACTGTTGGTGGTACCGTCTTTCAGATGAGATGTTAAACCGAGGCCCCATCTGCCCTCTCGGGTGGATGTAAAAGATCCCACGGTATTATTGGGAGCAGGGGAGTTCTCCCCAGTGTCTTGGCCAATATTTATCCCTCAACCATTATCAAATTGCTGATTGTGGGATCTTGCTGTGCGCAAATTGGCTTCTGCGTTTCCTACATTACAACAGTGACCACACTTTTAAACAAGTACTTTGTTTATTGGGGAGTATTTTGAGACGCCTTGAGGACATGAAAGGTCCTATATAAACACAAGCTCTTTCTATCTGTCTCTGTCTTGCTGTCTCGCTCTCTACATCTGTCTCTCTCTCTCTCTCTATATATATATATATATATATCTGCCTCTCTCCACCTGTCTCTCTCTAACTCTGTCTCTTTATTCCTCTCTCTTTTTAACCTTAAAGCTGAGTCCAAGAAAATGCAGACATTGTTTATACAACAAAGTGCTCTTTAGAAGGATAACAGCGGGGAATTTCTCCCGGAGCAGCACATTAAACGAGTAAGTTTTACTTATACAAGAGTAAAGGAATGATTAAGGCTTGGGCTTATTAAATATAATGTTGATTGGAATGTAATCATGGTGCTAAAAGGGCTGACAGCCCGTCCCCTGCCCCGCCAAACACTCTGTTCTCTTTTGGAGGTCATTTTAAATCCCCCCCCCCCGCACCTCCACTGGTTGGTTGTCCTTGTGGTCAAAAGGACAGGTGGGTTTGGCATCTCTGCCGACGAGAGGTGGAACCAGGCACGGAGGCTTTCCTTCCCCGTGGAACCAGCTGGCCTCCCGCCAGGGCTGCAGTTCAAATTGGAGTAACTATGGGTTGGAGCTCGAGTCCCACGGCTTGACGGTGCCACACCCTGCTGCTCCAACACACCGTTCCCCCCCCCCTACCCCCCCCCCCCCCGGTAACTGAGGTACCCTGTCCGCCGCGAAGCAGGAACCGCTCACCTGTGCCCGCGAAGACGACGGGCGTCGACGCGCTCCGTTGCTTCCCGTCGTCAGCGAGGTTGGAGGAGTTGCCCGTGCTGGGGAAGAGCTTCCCGTTGCGGAACACCACGAACTGCAGCTTGCAGCTGGAGTTGGCGAGGCCCTGGGCTGGCGGCGAGCGGGCAAAGAGAGCGGGCGGCAGCTGGACCGACGCCAGGGCCATGCTGTTCTGGAGGGGCAGAGAGAAGCAGCGGGTCACAACGCACCAGCACCACACGGACTGTAGGGGGCACGCTTGCGCGGTTGGTGCCAACACTCCCAATTGTGCCAATCGGTTAGACCACACTTGGAGTACTGTGCACAGTTCTGGTCTCCATGTACCTTGTTTAGCCCACACTTGGAGTACTGTGCACAGTTCTGGTCTCCATATACCTTGGTTAGACCACACTTGGAGCACTGTGCACAGTTCTGGTCTCCATATACCTTGGTTAGACCACACTTGGAGTACTGTGCACAGTTCTGGTCTCCATATACCTTGGTTAGACCACACTTGGAGCACTGTGCACAGTTCTGGTCTCCATATACCTTGGTTAGGCCACACTTGGAGCACTGTGCACAGTTCTGATCTCCATATACCTTGGTTAGACCACACATGGCGCACTGTGCACAGTTCTGGTCTCCATATACCTTGGTTAGACCACACTTGGAGTACTGTGCACAGTTCTGGTCTCCATATACCTTGGTTAGACCACACTTGGAGCACTGTGCACAGTTCTGATCTCCATATACCTTGGTTAGACCACACATGGCGCACTGTGCACAGTTCTGGTCTCCATATACCTTGGTTAGACCACACTTGGAGTACTGTGCACAGTTCTGGTCTCCATATACCTTGGTTAGACCACACTTGGTGCATTGTGCACAGTTCTGGTCTCCATATACCTTGTTTAGACCACACTTGGAGCACTGTGCACAGTTCTGGTCTCCATATTATAAAAAGGATATAGAGGCACTGAAGATGGTGCACAAAAGATTCACAAGGATGATACCAGAACTGAGAGGTTATACTTATTAGGAAAGACTGAACAGGCTGGGGCTCTTTTCTCTGGAAAAAGACGGCTTTAAAATTACGAAAGGTTTCAACAGGGTAGACGTAGAGAAGATCTTTCCACTTGTGGGGCAGACCAAAATTTGGGACCATAAATATAATAGTCATTAATAAATCCAATAAGGAATTCAGGAGAAACTTCTTTACTCAGAGAGTGGTGAGAATGTGGAACTCGCTACCACAAGGAGTAATTGAGGCGAATAGAATAGATGCATTTAAGGGGAAGCTGGATAAACATATGAGGGAGAAAGGAATAGGAGGATATGCTGATAGGGTGAGATGACGAGGGGTGGGAGGAGGCTCGTGTGGAGCATAAACACCGGCATAGACCAGTTGGGCCGAATGGCCTGTTTCTGTACTGTAAAATCTATGTAATTCTATGTAATCAACCTGCTGACTGAAGATCTATCGTAGAAAAGTTTGAACAGCATACATGGTGTTTCAAAGTGTCCACTAGCATTAAAAAATATCAACAGAAAGAAAGTCAGTCATTTCAGGCTAATTTTTTTCAGACCTGGAGCCAGAAATTTACAAGCACCTTCCCTCACCAAACAACAATTAAACTCTGACTGACCTCCTCAGGCAGCGTTTACTTGCAGCAATTAGACTTTGTGGCCTGGGAGGGACAGGCTGCTTGAACACAGTTCCACCTCAGCAGCAGAATAATATGTTGTGCGTTACATGGTGCAGTGCTCCTGTTGTGATAAAACAGTGCAACGTCTGTGAGCAATGCCACGGGAGCTCCGCTAGTGTAGCGAAGGCTGCAAGAAGACCAGAAGGCTTCAGGTTTGACTGCTGGGCGGTACTGAGTTAATTGCTCTCAGCTCCTGGGACTGTAAAACTGGCCCCTGAGGTAGAGATTGGAAAAATAATAACTCCTGCAGGAAAGTGCACAAAATGTCTGTGTGTGTGTGTGTGTGTGTGTATCTGTGTCTCAATGTGTGTGCGCGCATGGAGAGAGCTAACTTCTATCAGCCGTGAGTCCCCACTCCAGAGACTTGAACACATAATCTAGGCTGACTCTCCCAGTGCAGTACCGAGGGAGCGCTGCACTGTCGGAAGGGCAGCACTGAGGGAGTGCTGCACTGTCGGAGGGGCAGTACTGAGGGAGCGCTGCACTGTTGGAAGGGCAGTACTGAGGGAGTGCTGCACTGTCTGAGGGGCAGTGCTGAGGGAGTGCTGTACTGTTGGAGGGGCAGTGCTGAGGGAGCGCTGCACTGTTGGAGGGGCAGTGCTGAGGGAGCGCTGCACTGTTGGAGGGGCAGTACTGAGAGGGTGCTGCACTATCGGAGGGGCAGTACTGAGGGAGTGCTGCACTGTCGGAAGGGCAGTATCGAGGGAGTGCTGCACTGTCGGAGGGGCAGTACCGAGGGAGCGCTGCACTGTCGGAAGGGCAGCACTGAGGGAGTGCTGCACTGTCGGAGGGGCAGTACCGAGGGAGCGCTGCGCTGTCGGAAGGGCAGCACTGAGGGAGCGCTGCACTGTCGGAAGGGCAGTACTGAGGGAGTGCTGTATTGTTGGAGGGGCAGTACTGAGGGAGCGCTGCACTGTTGGAGGGGCAGTACTGAGAGGGTGCTGCACTATCGGAGGGGCAGTACTGAGGGAGTGCTGCACTGTCGGAGGGGCAGTACCGAGGGAGTGCTGCACTGTCGGAGGGGCAGTACCGAGGGAGCGCTGCACTGTCGGAAGGGCAGCACTGAGGGAGTGCTGCACTGTCGGAGGGGCAGTACCGAGGGAGCGCTGCACTGTCGGAGGGGCAGTACCGAGGGAGCGCTGCACTGTCGGAAGGGCAGCACTGAGGGAGCGCTGCACTGTCGGAAGGGCAGTACTGAGGGAGTGCTGTATTGTTGGAGGGGCAGTACTGAGGGAGTGCTGTACTGTTGGAGGGGCAGTACTGAGGGAGTGCTGCACTGTCGGAGGTGCAGTCTTTCGGATGAAACGTTAAACCGAGGTTCCGTCTCCCCTCTCAGGTGGACGTCAAAGTTCACTCTCAGCCCTGGTCCGGTTTCACTCTCAGTCCAGGTCCGGTTTCACATAATCCAGGTCCGGTTTCACATCGTCCAGGTCCGGTTTCACTCTCAGCCCTGGTCCTGTTTCACACAGTCCTGGTCCGGTTTCACTCTCACTCCTGGACCGGCTTCACACAGTCCTGGTCCGGTTTCACTCTCAGCCCTGCTCCAGTTTCACTCTCAGCCCTGGTCCGGTTTCACTCTCAATCCTGGTCTGGTTTCACTCTCAGTCCAGGTCCGGTTTCACACAGTCCAGGTCCAGTTTCACACAGTCCAGGTCCGTTTTCACTCAGTCCAGGTCCGGTTTCACTCAGTCCAGGTCCGGTTTCACACACTCCAGGTCCGGTTTCACTCTCAATCCAGGTCCGGTTTCACTCAGTCCAGGTCCGGTTTCACTCTCAGCCCTGGTCCGGTTTCACTCTCAGCCCTGGTCCGGTTTCACTCAATCCAAGTCCGGTTTCACTCTCAATCCAGGTCCGGTTTCACACAGTCCAGTTCCAGTTTCACACAGTCCAGGTCCGGTTTCACTGAGTCCATGTCAGGTTTCACTCAGTCCAGGTCAGGTTTCACACAGTCCAGGTCCGGTTTCACTCTCAATCCAGGTCCGATTTCACACAGTCCAGGTCCGGTTTCACTCTCAGTCCAGGTCCGGTTTCACACAGTCCAGGTCCGGTTTCACTCAATCCAGGTCCGGTTTCACTCTCAGTCCAGGTCTGGTTTCACTCAATCCAGGTCCGGTTTCACACAGTCCAGGTCCGGTTTCACTCTTAGTCCAGGTCCGGTTTCACTCAATCCAGGTCCGGTTTCACTCAATCCAGGTCCGGTTTCACTCTCAGTCCAGGTCCGGTTTCACTCTCAGTCCAGGTCCGGTTTTACTCTCAGTCCAGGTCCGGTTTCACTCAATCCAGGTCGGGTTTCACTCTCAGTCCAGGTCCGGTTTCACTCAATCCAGGTCCGGTTTCACTCTCAGTCCAAGTCCGGTTTCACTCTCAGTCCTGGTCCGGTTTCACACACAGTCCTGGTCCGGTTTCACTCTCAATCCAGGTCCGGTTTCACACATTCCAGGTCAGGTTTCACACAGTCCAGGTCCGGTTTCACTCAGTCCAGGTCCGGTTTCACACAGTCCAGGTCCGGTTTCACACAGTCCAGGCCGGTTTCGCTCAGTCCAGGTCCGGTTTCGCTCAGTCCAGGTCCGGTTTCACTCTCAATCCAGGTCCGGTTTCACACAGTCCAGGTCCGGTTTCACACAGTCCAGGTCCGGTTTCACACAGTCCAGGTCCGGTTTCACTCTCAATCCAGGTCCGATTTCACACAGTCCAGGTCCGGTTTCACTCTCAGTCCAGGTCCGGTTTCACACAGTCCAGGTCCGGTTTCACTCAATCCAGGTCCGGTTTCACTCTCGGTCCAGGTCCGGTTTCACTCTCAGTCCAGGTCCGGTTTCACACACTCCAGGTCCGGTTTCACACAGTCCAGGTCCGGTTTCACACAGTCCAGGTCCGGTTTCACTCACAGTCCAGGTCCGGTTTCACACGCAGTCCTGGTCCGGTTTCACTCTCAATCCAGGTCCGGTTTCACACAGTCCAGGTCCGGTTTCACACGCAGTCCTGGTCCGGTTTCACTCTCAATCCAGGTCCGGTTTCACACAGTCCAGGTCCGGTTTCACTCTCAGTCCAGGTCCGGTTGCACTCTCAGTCCAGGTCCGGTTGCACTCTCAGTCCAGGTTCAGTTTCACTCAATCCAGGTCTGGTTTCACTCTCAGTCCAGGTCCGGTTTCACTCTCAATCCAGGTCCGGTTTCACACAGTCCAGGTCCGGTTTCACTCAATCCAGGTCCGGTTTCACTCTCAGTCCAGGTCCGGTTTCACTCTCAGTCCAGGTCCGGTTTCACACAGTCCAGGTCCGGTTTCACACAGTCCAGGTCCGGTTTCACTCTCAGTCCAGGTCCGGTTTCACTCAATCCAGGTCCGGTTTCACTCTCAGTCCAGGTCTGGTTTCACTCAATCCAGGTCCGGTTTCACACAGTCCAGGTCCGGTTTCACTCTTAGTCCAGGTCCGGTTTCACTCAATCCAGGTCCGGTTTCACTCAATCCAGGTCCGGTTTCACTCTCAGTCCAGGTCCGGTTTCACTCTCAGTCCAGGTCCGGTTTTACTCTCAGTCCAGGTCCGGTTTCACTCAATCCAGGTCGGGTTTCACTCTCAGTCCAGGTCCGGTTTCACTCAATCCAGGTCCGGTTTCACTCTCAGTCCAAGTCCGGTTTCACTCTCAGTCCTGGTCCGGTTTCACACACAGTCCTGGTCCGGTTTCACTCTCAATCCAGGTCCGGTTTCACACATTCCAGGTCAGGTTTCACACAGTCCAGGTCCGGTTTCACTCAGTCCAGGTCCGGTTTCACACAGTCCAGGTCCGGTTTCACACAGTCCAGGCCGGTTTCGCTCAGTCCAGGTCCGGTTTCGCTCAGTCCAGGTCCGGTTTCACTCTCAATCCAGGTCCGGTTTCACACAGTCCAGGTCCGGTTTCACACAGTCCAGGTCCGGTTTCACACAGTCCAGGTCCGGTTTCACTCTCAATCCAGGTCCGATTTCACACAGTCCAGGTCCGGTTTCACTCTCAGTCCAGGTCCGGTTTCACACAGTCCAGGTCCGGTTTCACTCAATCCAGGTCCGGTTTCACTCTCGGTCCAGGTCCGGTTTCACTCTCAGTCCAGGTCCGGTTTCACACACTCCAGGTCCGGTTTCACACAGTCCAGGTCCGGTTTCACACAGTCCAGGTCCGGTTTCACTCACAGTCCAGGTCCGGTTTCACACGCAGTCCTGGTCCGGTTTCACTCTCAATCCAGGTCCGGTTTCACACAGTCCAGGTCCGGTTTCACACGCAGTCCTGGTCCGGTTTCACTCTCAATCCAGGTCCGGTTTCACACAGTCCAGGTCCGGTTTCACTCTCAGTCCAGGTCCGGTTGCACTCTCAGTCCAGGTCCGGTTGCACTCTCAGTCCAGGTTCAGTTTCACTCAATCCAGGTCCGGTTTCACTCTCAGTCCAGGTCCGGTTTCACTCTCAATCCAGGTCCGGTTTCACACAGTCCAGGTCCGGTTTCACTCAATCCAGGTCCGGTTTCACTCTCAGTCCAGGTCCGGTTTCACTCTCAGTCCAGGTCCGGTTTCACACAGTCCAGGTCCGGTTTCACACAGTCCAGGTCCGGTTTCACTCTCAGTCCAGGTCCGGTTTCACTCAATCCAGGTCCGGTTTCACTCTCAGTCCAGGTCTGGTTTCACTCAATCCAGGTCCGGTTTCACACAGTCCAGGTCCGGTTTCACTCTTAGTCCAGGTCCGGTTTCACTCAATCCAGGTCCGGTTTCACTCAATCCAGGTCCGGTTTCACTCTCAGTCCAGGTCCGGTTTCACTCTCAGTCCAGGTCCGGTTTTACTCTCAGTCCAGGTCCGGTTTCACTCAATCCAGGTCGGGTTTCACTCTCAGTCCAGGTCCGGTTTCACTCAATCCAGGTCCGGTTTCACTCTCAGTCCAAGTCCGGTTTCACTCTCAGTCCTGGTCCGGTTTCACACACAGTCCTGGTCCGGTTTCACTCTCAATCCAGGTCCGGTTTCACACATTCCAGGTCAGGTTTCACACAGTCCAGGTCCGGTTTCACTCAATCCAGGTCCGGTTTCACACAGTCCAGGTCCGGTTTCACACAGTCCAGGCCGGTTTCGCTCAGTCCAGGTCCGGTTTCGCTCAGTCCAGGTCCGGTTTCACTCTCAATCCAGGTCCGGTTTCACACAGTCCAGGTCCGGTTTCACACAGTCCAGGTCCGGTTTCACTTAATCCAGGTCCGGTTTCACACAGTCCAGGCCGGTTTCGCTCAGTCCAGGTCCGGTTTCGCTCAATCCAGGTCCGGTTTCGCTCAGTCCAGGTCCGGTTTCACTCTCAATCCAGGTCCGGTTTCACACAGTCCAGGTCCGGTTTCACACAGTCCAGGCCGGTTTCGCTCAGTCCAGGTCCGGTTTCACACAGTCCAGGTCCGGTTTCACACGCAGTCCTGGTCCGGTTTCACTCTCAATCCAGGTCCGGTTTCACACAGTCCAGGTCCGGTTTCACTCAGTCCAGGTCCGGTTGCACTCTCAGTCCAGGTCCGGTTGCACTCTCAGTCCAGGTTCAGTTTCACTCAATCCAGGTCCGGTTTCACTCTCAGTCCAGGTCCGGTTTCACTCTCAATCCAGGTCCGGTTTCACACAGTCCAGGTCCGGTTTCACTCAATCCAGGTCCGGTTTCACTCTCAGTCCAGGTCCGGTTTCACTCTCAGTCCAGGTCCGGTTTCACACAGTCCAGGTCCGGTTTCACACAGTCCAGGTCCGGTTTCACTCTCAGTCCAGGTCCGGTTTCACTCAATCCAGGTCCGGTTTCACTCTCAGTCCAGGTCTGGTTTCACTCAATCCAGGTCCGGTTTCACACAGTCCAGGTCCGGTTTCACTCTTAGTCCAGGTCCGGTTTCACTCAATCCAGGTCCGGTTTCACTCAATCCAGGTCCGGTTTCACTCTCAGTCCAGGTCCGGTTTCACTCTCAGTCCAGGTCCGGTTTTACTCTCAGTCCAGGTCCGGTTTCACTCAATCCAGGTCGGGTTTCACTCTCAGTCCAGGTCCGGTTTCACTCAATCCAGGTCCGGTTTCACTCTCAGTCCAAGTCCGGTTTCACTCTCAGTCCTGGTCCGGTTTCACACACAGTCCTGGTCCGGTTTCACTCTCAATCCAGGTCCGGTTTCACACATTCCAGGTCAGGTTTCACACAGTCCAGGTCCGGTTTCACTCAATCCAGGTCCGGTTTCACACAGTCCAGGTCCGGTTTCACACAGTCCAGGCCGGTTTCGCTCAGTCCAGGTCCGGTTTCACTCTCAATCCAGGTCCGGTTTCACTCTCAATCCAGGTCCGGTTTCACACAGTCCAGGTCCGGTTTCACACAGTCCAGGTCCGGTTTCACTCAATCCAGGTCCGGTTTCACTCTCAGTCCAGGTCCGGTTTCACTCTCAGTCCAGGTCCGGTTTCACACAGTCCAGGTCCGGTTTCACACAGTCCAGGTCCGGTTTCACTCTCAGTCCAGGTCCGGTTTCACTCAATCCAGGTCCGGTTTCACTCTCAGTCCAGGTCCGGTTTCACTCAATCCAGGTCCGGTTTCACACAGTCCAGGTCCGGTTTCACTCTTAGTCCAGGTCCGGTTTCACTCAATCCAGGTCCGGTTTCACTCAATCCAGGTCCGGTTTCACTCTCAGTCCAGGTCCGGTTTCACTCTCAGTCCAGGTCCGGTTTTACTCTCAGTCCAGGTCCGGTTTCACTCAATCCAGGTCGGGTTTCACTCTCAGTCCAGGTCCGGTTTCACTCAATCCAGGTCCGGTTTCACTCTCAGTCCAAGTCCGGTTTCACTCTCAGTCCTGGTCCGGTTTCACACACAGTCCTGGTCCGGTTTCACTCTCAATCCAGGTCCGGTTTCACACATTCCAGGTCAGGTTTCACAC
The DNA here is from genome assembly GCF_035084215.1 of Heptranchias perlo. Taxonomy (NCBI): domain Eukaryota; kingdom Metazoa; phylum Chordata; class Chondrichthyes; order Hexanchiformes; family Hexanchidae; genus Heptranchias; species Heptranchias perlo. Next base: position 34,544,288 of record NC_090344.1, on the reverse strand, counting down.
AGTCCAGGTCCGGTTTCACTCAATCCAGGTCCGGTTTCACACAGTCCAGGTCCGGTTTCACACAGTCCAGGCCGGTTTCGCTCAGTCCAGGTCCGGTTTCGCTCAGTCCAGGTCCGGTTTCACTCTCAATCCAGGTCCGGTTTCACACAGTCCAGGTCCGGTTTCACACAGTCCAGGTCCGGTTTCACTCAATCCAGGTCCGGTTTCACACAGTCCAGGCCGGTTTCGCTCAGTCCAGGTCCGGTTTCGCTCAATCCAGGTCCGGTTTCGCTCAGTCCAGGTCCGGTTTCACTCTCAATCCAGGTCCGGTTTCACACAGTCCAGGTCCGGTTTCACACAGTCCAGGCCGGTTTCGCTCAGTCCAGGTCCGGTTTCGCTCAGTCCAGGTCCGGTTTCACTCTCAATCCAGGTCTGGTTTCTCACAGTCCAGGTCCGGTTTCACACACTCCAGGTCCGGTTTCGCTCAGTCCAGGTCCGGTTTTGCTCTCAGTCCAGGTCCGGTTTCACACACTCCAGGTCCGGTTTCACTCTCAGTCCAGGTCCGGTTTCACACACTCCAGGTCTGGTTTCACTCTCAGTCCAGGTCCGGTTTCACTCTCAGTCCAGGTCCGGTTTCACATCGTCCAGGTTCAGGTTTCACACAGTCCAGGTCCGGTTTCACTCTCAGTCCAGGTCCGGTTTCACTCTCAGTCCAGGTCCGGTTTCACATCGTCCAGGTTCAGGTTTCACACACTCCAGGTCTGGTTTCACTCTCAGTCCCGGTCCGGTTTCACACACTCCAGGTTCCGGTTTCACACAGTCCAGGTCCGGTTTCACTCTCAGTCCAGGTCCGGTTTCACACAGTCCAGGTTCGGTTTCACACAGTCCAGGTCCGGTTTCACTCTCAGTCCAGGTTCGGTTTCACATAGTCCAGGTCCGGTTTCACTCTCAGTCCAGGTCCGGTTTCACACACTCCAGCTCAGGTTTCACACACTCCAGGTCCGGTTTCACACGATCCAGGTCCGGTTTCACACAGTCCAGGTCCGGTTTCACTCTCAATCCAGGTCTGGTTTCACTCTCAATCCAGGTCTGGTTTCACTCTCACTCCAGGTCCGGTTTCACACAGTCCAGGTCCGGTTTCGCTCTCACTCCAGGTCTGGTTTCACACGGTCCAGGTCCGGTTTCACACACTCCAGGTCCGGTTTCACACACTCCAGGTCCGGTTTCACACACTCCAGGTCCGGTTTCACACAGTCCAGGTCCGGTTTCACTCTCATTCCAGGTCCGGTTTCACACACTCCAGGTCCGGTTTCACACGGTCCAGGTCCGGTTTCACCAGTTTACCTTGACGGGGAAGTTTTTCAGTGAGGTGTTGAGATTCCCAGTGCTGCACCGAAACTTGATCTGCTGATCAGCCAGAGACTCTCCCTCCTCCTCCTGTTTGTCCGTGCTGGTGAACTGCAGCCTCCTCTGAAAGGCTGTGCAGCTCAAACCCACATAGCTGGCCGGCTTCACCAGGAAAGCCTCCAAGGCAATGTTTTTGGAAACCTGGAAACAAAGAGTTTCAGAGGTTTCATCAGGTGATGACCGAGGGGCTCGCTTCAGATATTGTTTTCTCAGAAGAAAAATACTCAGATTTATGATCCAATAATTCAGGCATAAAAGTTGACTGGAACTCCCTGTCTAAACCCCTCCTCCTCTCTCTAACCCCCTCCCCCTCTCTCTAAACTCCTCCCCCTCTCTCTAACCCCCTCCCCCTCTCTCTAAACCCCTCCCCTCTCTCTAAACTCCTCCCCTCTCTCTAAACTCCTCCCCTCTCTCTAACCCCCTCCCCCTCTCTCTAAACTCCTCCCCTCTCTCTAAACTCCTCCCCCTCTCTCTAACCCCTCCCCCTCTCTGTAAACCCCTCCTCCTCTCTCTAACCCCCTCCCCCTCTCTCTAAACTCCTCCCCCTCTCTCTAACCCCCTCCCCCTCTCTCTAAACTCCTCCCCTCTCTCTAACCCCCTCCCCCTCTCTCTAAACTCCTCCCCTCTCTCTAAACTCCTCCCCCTCTCTCTAACCCCCTCCCCCTCTCTCTAACCCCCTCCCCCTCTCTCTAACCCCCTCCCCCTCTCTCTAAACCCCTCCCCCTCTCTCTAAACTCCTCCCCTCTCTCTAACCCCCTCCCCCTCTCTCGAAACATCTCCAGTCTCCTTAAACCCTGGCTCCTCTCTCTAAACCCCTCCTCCTCTCTCTAAACCCCTCCCCCTCTCTCTAAACATCTCCAGTCTCCTTAAACCCCTCCTCCTCTCTCTAACCCCCTCCCCTCTCTCTAAACCCCTCCTCCTCTCTCTAAACTCCTCCCCTCTCTCTAACCCCCTCCTCATCTCTCTAAACCCCTCCTCCTCTCTCTAACCCCCTCCCCCTCTCTCTAAACTCCTCCCCTCTCTCCAACCCCCTTCCCCTCTCTCTAAACCCCTCCTCCTCTCTCTAAACCCCTCCCCCTCTCTCTAAACCCCTCCTCCTCTCTCTAAACCCCTCCCCCTCTCTCTAAACCCCTCCCCCTCTCTAAACCCCTCCCCTTCTCTCTAAACATCTCCAGTCTCCTTAAACCCTGCCTCCTCTCTCTAAACCCCTCCCCCTCTCTCTAAACCCCTCCCCCTTTCTCTAAACCCCTCCTCCTCTCTATAAACCCCTCCCCTCCTCTCTAAACACCTCCCCCTCTCTCTAAGCTCCGCCCCTCTCTCTAAGCCCCTCCTCCTCTCTCTAAACCCCTCCAGTCTCCTTAAACCCTGCCTCCTCTCTCTAAACCCCTCCTCCTCTCTCTAAACCCCTCCTCCTCACTCTAAACCCCTCCCCCTCTCTCTAAACCCCTCCCCCTCTCTCTAAACTTCTCCTCCTTTCTCCAACCCCTCCAGTCTCCTTAAACCTCTCCTCCTCTCTATAAACCCCTCCCCCTCTCTAAGCCCCTCCCCCTCTCTCCAAATATCTCCAGTCTCCTTAAACCTTCCCCTCTCTCTAAATCCCCTCACCCTCTCTCTAGACATCTTCAGTCTCCTTAAACCCCTCCTCCTCTCTCTAAACACCTCCTCCTCTCTATAAATCCTCCCCCTCCCTAAGCCCCTCCTCCTCTCTCTAAACCCCTCCTCCTCTGTCGAAACCCCTCCCCCTCTCTCGAAACATCTCCAGTCTCCTTGAACCTTCCCCTCTCCCTAAACCCCTCCTCCTCTCTCTAAACCCATTTCCTCTCCCTAAACCCCTCCCTTCTCCCTAAACCCCTCCACCGGTCTGCATGGGGCAGACACGATGGAGGGTTTGGGTCCAGCTGTGTTCCACGGGGCAAATATGAGGCTGCTGCTTCTCTCAGCGTGGAGAGGAGCAATCCTGGGGCTCCCTGGCAGCTGGCTGCAGAGAGGCCTCGCAGCTACCCTCTCAACCATGGTGTAACCTCGGCTAGTCCTGTAACTTGTGACACACTCCAGACAGTGCTTCCCTCAACACCACAGACCCAATGACCGTTGCCAAAAAAATAGTCCTCGCAAAGTGTTGGCAAGAAGGTTCCCCTGGAGCCTACCTTGGTTATCGCTTGTGAATTGGACGTCAAGGTCAGGTTGGCGATGCTTTCCACTGATCGGACGATGCGAGTGCAGGCTCTACTCTCCTTCTGGGCCATCCACAGAATGTGCTCATCGACCAGCATCATATTACTGGCCATTTCCACGATCAGGTCACCCAGCTGAGAGAGGGAGAGAGGGAAGGAGGGAGAGAAAGAGAGAGAGAGTCAGCCAAACATTGCCTTCAGCGACATTGCCAGGTATCTGCAGCCCTGGCAACAATGGATGAACCTCAGGACCGGAGAGGTCAAGGGGCAGGGGTCAGGCAGAATGCCCACGGTGTAGCAGGGGAGGGGACGCAGGAGGACTGTCGGGTTTGCTGTTAGTTGCTACAGCCTCAACATGTTCTGGGCAGCACCATATCATCGCACATCACTTAGATGAGGTGAATCATTGGACCTTTCTTACTTCATCCACTCAGAACGAACCCCATACTTCCCCACTGTAGCATTCAATTGGTCCTTAAATGATTCCAGGGTATTTACCGCCATTAATCTATCCGGGAGTCCATTCCACGTGTTGGTCACTCTTTGTGTGAAGAGGAACCTTTTCCATTCCCTTAATACGTATCCCTTTAAAAGATCACCTCCGCACTCAGTCTCTCCAGTTCTTTCTCATAACTCAGCCCGTTAAAACTAGAATCTTCACTGGACTACATTCAAGATTTGAACTTCTCCCTTGTGTCTCGGAGACCAGAACTGGACCCAGTACTCGAGGTCAGGTCTGACCAGCACTGGACCCAGTACTCGAGGTCAGGTCTGACCAGAACTGGACCCAGTACTCGAGGTCAGGTCTGACCAGAACTGGACCCAGTACTCGAGGTCAGGTCTGACCAGAACTGGACCCAGTACTCGAGGTCAGGTCTGACCAGAACTGGACCCAGTACCCAAGCTCAGGTCTGACCAGAACTGGACCCAGTACTCAAGCTCAGGTCTGACCAGCACTGGACCCAGTACTCAAGGTGGGGTCTGACCAGAACTGGACCCAGTACTCGAGGTCAGGTCTGACCAGATCTGGACCCAGTACTCAACGTCTGTCTGACCAGAACTGGACCCAGTACTCAAGGTGGGGTCTGACCAGAACTGGACCCAGTACCCAAGGTGGGGTCTGACCAGAACTGGACCCAGTACTCAAGGTGCGGTCTGACCAGAACTGGACCCAGTACTCAAGGTGGGGTCTGACCAGAACTGGACCCCGTACTCAAAGTGTAGTTTGAGAAGAGCATTGTACAGTTTGCTCACTGTTCTACTGTTCTGGCAATGTATTAGGCCAGCCAATATCTAAGTAGCCTGAGGCCACAGACAATTGCAAGTTTCTGTCCTACTTTCTCATCAGGACGAAACTAAACAAAAAAGTTCTGGAAATATCCGCACGGCCTACAGAAAGGAAAGGAGACGTAGTCCAGCTAAAGCCAAACAGCAGACGGTTCAGATACATTACATCCTGGATCTCATCCGTGAAGCTGATGAACTTCTCGATCATCTGGGCCACGTAAATCACATCCATCATGTCCAGGAAGTGGGTGGCCTCGGCTGTGTAGGCCAGCAGTTGGCGAGCAAGGGTCAGAGCGTTGGTGTTATTGATGGGCATCTAAACACGGAGAGAGAGAGTGAGAGAGAGTGGGAGAGAGAGAGACAGACAGACAGAGTGAGAGAGAGAGAGAGTGAGGGAGAGTGAGAGAGAGTGTGAGGGAGAGTGAGAGGGACAGACAGACAGAGTGAGAGAATGAGGGAGAGAGAGAGGGAGAGAGTGAGGGACAGAGAGTGAGAGGGTGAGGGACAGACAGATAGAGTGTGAGGGAGAGATTGAGAGAGAGAGAGTGAGGGACAGATAGACAAAGTGTGAGAGTGAGGGACAGACAGACAGAGTGTGAGAGAAAGAGTGAATGAGAGAGAGAGAGAATGAGGGACAGACAGACAGAGAGTAAGAGAGTAAGAGAGGGAGTGAGAGAGAGGGTGGGACAGACGGACAGAGTGTGAGAGAGAGTGAGGGAGAGGGAGTAAGAGAGAGGGAGTGAGAGAGAGTGAGATAGAGTGAGAGAGAGAGAGTGAGAGAGACAGTGAGGGACAGAAGACAGAGTGTGAGAGGGAGAGTGAGAGAGTGAGAGACGGAGTGAGAAAGAGTGAGAGAGAGAGTGACAGAGAGGGAGTGAGAGAGAGGGAGTGAGAGAGGGGGAGTGAGCAAGAGATTGAGGGACAGACAGACAGAGTGTAAAAGAGAGAGTGAGAGAGGGAGTGAGAGATAGGGAGTGAGAGAAAGAGAGAGGGAGTGAGAGAAAGGGATGAGAGAGTGGGAGTGAGAGAGAGAGGGAGTGAGAGAGAGAGAGAGAGAGGGAGTGAGAGAGAGAGAAGGAGCGTGAGTGAGAGAGAAGGAGTGAGGGAGAGTGAGAGAGTATGTGTGGCAGAGAGAGTGAGTGAGAGAGAGAGTGAGAGTGAGAGAGTGAGTAAGTGAGTGAGAGAGAGATTGAGAGTGCAAGAGTGAGAGAGAAAGAGTGAGAGATAGACAGAGTGAGAGTTTGGGTGAGAAAGAGTGTGGGAGAGAATGAGAGACAAACAGAGAGAGAGAGAGAGAGAGAAAGTGTGAGAGAGAGTGAGAGTGAGAGAATGAGAAAGAGAGAGTGATAGAGAGTGAAAGAGAGAGCGATAGAGAGAGAGAGCGAGAGAGAGACGCAAAGAATCGCACAAAAAATCATTAGCAGGAATAACCTGCTCATTCAAGTCCCATCTCATTTCCATTCCACATGGTTATTGCACGGGTTAGAGACAGAGTAAAGCTCCCACTACACTGACCCATCAAACACTCCCAGGGCAGGTACAGCACGGGTTAGATACAGAGTAAAGCTCCCTCTACACTGTCCCATCAAACACTCCCAGGGCAGGTACAGCACGGGTGAGATACAGAGTAAAGCTCCCTCTACACTGTCCCATCAAACACTCCCAGGGCAGGTACAGCACGGGTTAGATACAGAGTAAAGCTCCCTCTACACTGTCCCATCAAACACTCCCAGGGCAGGTACAGCATGGGTTAGATACAGAGTAAAGCTCCCTCTACACTGTCCCGTCAAACACTCCCAGGGCAGGTACAGCACGGGTTCTATACAGAGTAAAGCTCCCTCTACACTGTCCCAACAAACACTCCCAGGGCAGGTACAGCACGGGTTAGATACAGAGTAAAGCTCCCTCTACACTGTCCCAACAAACACTCCCAGGGCAGGTACAGCATGGGTTAGATACAGAGTAAAGCTCCCTCTACACTGTCCCGTCAAACACTCCCAGGGCAGGTACAGCACGGGTTAGATACAGAGTAAATCTCCTCTACACTGTCGTATCAAACAGTCCCAGGCCGAAACCTGCTTATTGGCTCAATGTTCTCACTAGGAGAACAGGCGGAGGAATGTCACACTAAAATGCCTCAAACGTTTGACCCTTAAAATCATCAACAATATTTTCCGGCTTCAGAGAAGTTTCGACCTGACATTGAAAAGCTATTTGAAGTAGGGTTCACAGTTCAGAAGTAGCGGCAGGTCAAAGGCCAACGGTGGTTGTGACTCACCAGGACGAAGGTATAGAGGACCCTGGTGTAGTCGTTGGTGTAGAGACACTCGGAGTAATCGGCCTCTTCCCACTGGCCCGAGCGGTCGCAGTTGCGGGAAGTCTTCTTCTCCAAGGAGGCTCCATCCAGCGAGGCCGAGGGGTATGGGTACTGTAGACAGGGCTGGTAGGCTGAGATCCCGGCCAGCGTGCGAGGCCACCTGTTGGCAAAAAAAGACTGTGGGCAACGTGGGAAATATGGGCCGCGGTGATATAGGAACAGGAGGAGGCCATTCAGCCCCTCGAACTTGTAACATAGGAACAGGAGGAGGCCATTCAGCCCCTCGAACTTGTAACATAGGAACAGGAGGAGGCCATTCAGCCCCTCGAGCCTGATACTTAGGAACAGGAGGAGGCCATTCAGCCCCTCGAGCCTGTTACATAGGAACAGGAGGAGGCCATTCAGCCCCTCGAGCCTGTTACATAGGAACAGGAGGAGGCCATTCAGCCCCTCGAGCCTGTTACATAGGAACAGGAGGAGGCCATTCAGCCCCTCGAACTTGTAACATAGGAACAGGAGGAGGCCATTCAGCCCCTCGAGCCTGTTACATAGGAACAGGAGGAGGCAATTCAGCCCCTCGAGCCTGTTCAGCCATTCAATTAGATCATGGCTGATCTGTATCTTAACTCCCTCTACCCGCCTTGGTTCCGTAACCCTTAATACCCTCGCCTCACGAAAATCTATCAATCTCAGTTTTGAAATTTTCAATTGACCCCCAGCCTCAACAGCTTTTTGGGGGAGAGAGTTCCAGATTTCCACTCCCCTTTGTGTGAAGAAGTGCTTCCTGACATCACCCCTGAACGGCCTGGCTCTAATTTTAAGGTTATGCCCCCTTGTTCTGGACTCCCCCACCAGAGGAAATAGTTTCTCTCTATCGACCCTATCGAATCCTTTAATCATCTTAAACACCTCAATTAGATCACCCCTTAATCTTCTATATTCAAGGGAATACAAGCCTAGTCTATGCAACCTGTCCTCATAATTTAACCCTTTTTTAAAATTCGTTCATGGGATGTGGGCGTTGCTGGCGAGGCCGGCATTTATTGCCCATCCCTAATTGCCCTTGAGAAGGTGGTGGTGAGCCGCCTTCTTGAACCGCTGCAGTCCGTGTGGTGAAGGTTCTCCCACAGTGCCGTTAGGAAGGGAGTTCCAGGATTTTGACCCAGCGACGATGAAGGAACGGCCGATATATTTCCAAGTCGGGATGGTGTGTGACTTGGAGGGGAACGTGCAGGTGGTGTGGTTCCCATGAGCCTGCTGCTCTTGTCCTTCTAGGTGGTAGAGGTCGTGGGTTTGGGAGGTGCTGTCGAAGAAGCCTTGGCGAGTTGTTGCAGTGCATCTTGTGGATGGTACACACTGCAGCTACAGTGCGCTGGTGGTGAAGGGAGTGAATGTTTAGGGTGGTGGATGGGGTGCCAATCAAGCGGGCTGCTTTGTCCTGGATGGTGTTGAGCTTCTTGAGTGTTGTTGGAGCTGCACTCATCCAGGCAAGTGGAGAGTATTCCATCACACTCCTGACTTGTGCCTTGTAGATGGTGGCAAGGCTTTGGGGAGTCAGGAGGTGAGTCACTCGCCACAGAATACCCAGCCTCTGACCTGCTCTTGTAGCCACAGTATTTATATGGCTGGTCCAGTTAAGTTTCTGGTCAATGGTGACCCCCAGGATGTTGATGGTGGGGGGATTCAGCGATGGTAATGCCGTTGAATGTCAAGGTGAGGCGGTTAGACTCTCTCTTGTTGGAGATGGTCATTGCCTGGCACTTGTCTGGAGCGAATGTTACTTGCCACTTATCAGCCCAAGCCTGGATGTTGTCCAGGTCTTGCTGCATGCGGGCTCGGACTGCTTCATTATTTGAGGGGTTGCGAATGGAACTGAACACTGTGCAGTCATCAGCGAACATCCCCATTTTTGACCTTATGATGGAGGGAAGGTCATTGATGAAGCAGCTGAAGATGGTTGGGCCTAGGACACTGCCCTGAGGAACTCCTGCAGCAATGCCCTGGGGCTGAGATGATTGGCCTCCAACATCCACTACCATCTTCCTTTGTGCTAGGTATGACTCCAGCCACTGGAGAGTTTTCCCCCTGATTCCCATTGACTTCAATTTTACTTGCGCTCCTTGATGCCACACTCGGTCAAATGCTGCCTTGATGTCAAGGGCAGTCACTCTCACCTCACCTCTGGAATTCAGATCTTTTGTCCATGTTTGGACCAAGGCTGTAATGAGGTCAGGAGCCGAGTGGTCCTGGCAGAACCCAAACTGAGCATCGGTGAGCAGGTTATTGGTGAGTAAATGCTGCTTGATAGCACTGTCGACGACACCTTCCATCACTTTGCTGATGATTGAGAATAGACTGATGGGGCGGTAATTGGCCGGATTGGATTTGTCCTGCTTTTTATGGACAGGACATACCTGGGCAATTTTCCACATTGTCGGGTAGATGCCAGTGTTGTAGCTGTACTGGAACAGTTTGGCTAGAGGCGCAGCTAGTTCTGGAGCACAAGTCTTCAGCACTACAGCTGGGATGTTGTCGGGGCTCATAGCCTTTGCTGTATCCAGTGCACTCAGCCGTTTCTTGATAAAACATGGAGTGAATCGAATTGGCTGAAGACTGGCTTCTGTGATGGTGGGGATATCAGAAGGAGACAGAGATGGATCATCCAGTCGGCACTTCTGGCTGAAGATGGTTGCAAATGCTTCAGCCTTGTCTTTTGCACTCACGTGCTGGACTCCGCCATCATTGAGGATGGGGATGTTTGCAGAGCCTCCTCCTCCTGTTAGTTGTTTAATTGTCCACCACCATTCACGACTGGATGTGGCAGGACTGCAGAGCTTTGATCTGATCCATTGGTTGTGGAATCGCTTCGCTCTGTCTATAGCATGTTGCTTCCGCTGTTTAGCATGCATGTAGTCCTGAGTTGTAGCTTCACCAGGTTGGCACCTCATTTTTAGGTACGCTTGCTGCTGCTCCTGGCATGCTCTTCTACACTCCTCAATGAACCAGGGTTGATCCCCTGGCTTGTTGGTAATGGTAGAGTGAGGAATATGCCGGGCCATGAGGTTGCAGATTGTGATGGAATACAATTCTGCTGCTGCTGATGGCCCACAGCGCCTCATGGATGCCCAGTTTTGAGCTGCTAGATCTGTTCTGAATCTATCCCATTTAGCACGGTGGTAGTGCCACACAACACGTTGGATGGTGTCCTCAGTGTGAAGACGGGACTTCGTCTCCACGAGGACTGTGCGGTGGTCACTCCTACCAATACTGTCATGGACAGATGCATTTGCGACAGATAAATTGGTGAGGACGAGGTCAAGTAAGTTTTTCCGTCGTGTTGGTTCGCTCACCACCTGCCGCAGGCCCAGTCTGGCAGCTATGTCCTTCAGGACTCAGCCAGCTCGGTCAGTAGTGGTGCTACCGAGCCACTCTTGGTGATGGACATTGAAGTCCCCCACCCAGAGTACATTTTGTGCCCTTGCTACCCTCAGTGCTTCCTCCAAGTGGTGTTCAACATGGAGGAGGACTGATTCATCAGCTGAGGGAGGGCGGTAGGTGGTAATCAGCAGGAGGTTTCCTTGCCCATGTTTGACCTGATGCCATGAGATTTCATGGGGTCCAGAGTCAATGTTGAGGACTCCCAGGGCCACTCCCTCCTGACTGTATATCACTGTACCGCCACCTCTGGTGGGTCTGTCCTGCCGGTGGGACAGGACATACCCAGGGATGGTGATGGAAGAGTCTGGGACGTTGGCTGAAAGGTATGATTCTGTGAGTATGGCTACGTCAGGCTGTTGCTCGACTAGTCTGTGGGACAGCTCTCCCAATTTTGGCACAAGTCCCCAGATGTTAGTGAGGAGGACTTTGCAGGGTCGACTGGGCCTGGTTTGCCTTTGTCGTGTCCGGTGCCTAGTGGTCCGATGCCGGGTGGTCCGTCCGGTTTTATTATTATTATGACTTTTTTTAGCAAGATTTTACAACTGAGTGGCTTGCTAGGCCATTTCAGAGGGCAATTAAGAATCAACCACATTGCTGTGGGTCTGGCCCGGTATCATTCCAGTGAATCAGCACTGCACCCCCTCCAAGGCCAATATATCCTTCCTGAGGTGCGGTGCCCAGAACTGAACGCAGTCTCCAGATGGAGTCTGATCGGGGCTCTATACAACTGCAGCATAACTTCCACCCCCCGGTTTACCTGCAGAGGCCTGGTGAGGGCTGGGCCTGGCCTCGGCCGTGATGCCCTCCACAGTTCAATAACCGTCTGCTGCCCTGGGTCGCGTTGAATGTTCTGTCCACTTGTGAGCGCAGCATCGGACGAGCACGGAGGACCCCGGGAGCAGAACATGCTCCAACCACCAGAGGGAGCCCTTCAGCCACTCAGCTCCTCACTCTGCTCGTACAAGGGCCGCAGTGTCACACTGGGCAGGGGGCTGCAGACTGAATGGACTTCTCTATCCCACCAGCTTTCATTTCGACATTCGATTAAGAGATTAAAACTGGTGGGAACACGCTGGCGTCTGCAAAACGGAAACTGCTTCAGCAGCTCTGCAGGCAGAGTACTCCAAACAAAGCACCAATATATAGGATTACAAGGCAAGCTAATGAAACGGGATTGGCGGCAGCATATTGACAGATAAAGGCAAGGCAACCCGATGGCAGATTGGCATCTCAACACTTCCTTCAAATGTTGTCCGATAACGCTCCTGTGAAGCGCCTTGGGACGTTTTACTGCGTTAAATGCGCTATATTCAACGGAATACAAACGGAGGGCAAACAAGGCAAGGGAGTACACAATAAATGGGAGGATACTGAGAGGTGTAGAGGGAGAGAGGGACCTTGGAGTGCATGTACACAGATCCCTGAAGGTAGCAGGACAGGTAGATAAGGTGGTTAAGAAGGCATACGGGATACTTTCCTTTATTAGCCGAGGCATTGAATACAACAGCAGGGGGGTTATGCTAGAACTGTATAAAACACTAGTTAGGCCACAGCTTGAGAACTGCGTACAGTTCTGGTCACATTACAGGAAAGATGTGATTGCACTAGAGAGGGTGCAGAGGAGATTTACGAGGATGTTGCCAGGGCTGGAGAATTTTAGCTATGAGGAAAGATTGGATAGGCTGGGGTTATTTTCATTGGAACAGAGGAGGCTGAGGGGAGATTTAATTGAGGTGTACAAAATTACGAGGGGCCTAGATAGAGTGGATAGGGAGGACCTATTTCCCTTAGCAGAGGGGTCAATAACCAGGGGGCATAGATTTAAAATAATTGGCGAAAGGATTAGAGGGGAGGTGAGGAGGATTTTTTTCACCCAGAGGGTGGTGGGGTCTGGAACTCACTGCCTGAAAGGGTGAGAGAGGCCGAAACCCTCAACTCATTTAAAAAGTACTTGGATGAGCACTTGACGTGCCCGTAACCTACAGGGCTACGGACCAAGTGCTGGGAAGTGGGATTAGGCTGGATAGCTCAGACACGATGGGCCGAACGGCCTCCTTCTGTGCCGTAAATCTCTGTGATTCTGATTTCGTTGTTGCTCGGCATCATTTTTGCACAAGGGCAGCCGTCACTTGGGAGCGAGGGGTTGCCAACTCTGCTTGGATGTATTCCTGGAGGTTTGATGACAGAGTCCAACCTCCAACCGCCCCGCGCCCCCCCCCCCCCACAACACTCCCGCCATTGGTCGTCTGACATGTCCATTTTCGTGGTGCCCCATAGTGTCCTGGAGGTTAGCCTTTAATTCCTGGAGACTCCAGGTCAATCCTGGAGGGTCAGCAACCCTACTTGGAGTGCAGTGGAATGAATCCCACTCATATTGCTGCTCGGTGAAGGCCGACACCAGATAAAACATTAGGGCCTGGAAATTGGTCCGCAGCAGAGCCCGTTATTCGGGCACTCCTCGGGCTACTAAGCCCCCAGTAGACACTCACTGTAGGGAGCTAGCTACACCCCTGATACACTATAATACACGGTAATTAAACATGAGATCAACATGTGTCAGCCGTGACTCAGTGTGCAGCACTCTCGCCTCTGAGTCAGAAGATTGTGGGTTCAAGTCCCACTCCAGAGACTTTACACATAGAATAACAGATACCCGGGAGTGAGTTTCAGGCTGGAATCTAATCGAGGGGTTCGGGGGGTTTATATATAGAATAACAGATACCCGGGAGTGAGTTTCAGGCTGGAATCTAATCGAGGGGTTCGGGGGGTTTATATATAGAATAACGGATACCCGGGAGTGAGTTACAGGCTGGAATCTAATCGAGGGGTTTGGGTGGTTTATATATAGAATAACAGATACCCGGGAGTGAGTTACAGGCTGGAATCTAATCGAGGGGTTCGGGGGGTTTATATATAGAATAACAGATACCCGGGAGTGAGTTTCAGGCTGGAATCTAATCGAGGGGTTCGGGGGGTTTATATATAGAATAACAGATACCTGGGAGCGAGTTACAGGCTGGAATCTAATCGAGGGGTTCGGGTGGTTTATATATAGAATAACAGATACCCGGGAGTGAGTTACAGGCTGGAATCTAATCGAGGGGTTTGGGGGGTTTATATATAGAATAACAGATACCCGGGAGTGAGTTACAGGCTGGAATCTAATCGAGGGGTTTGGGTGGTTTATATATAGAATAACAGATACCCGGGAGTGAGTTACAGGCTGGAATCTAATCGAGGGGTTTGGGGGGTTTATATATAGAATAACAGATACCCGGGAGTGAGTTACAGGCTGGAATCTAATCGAGGGGTTTGGGTGGTTTATATATAGAATAACAGATACCCGGGAGTGAGTTACAGGCTGGAATCTAATCAAGGGGTTTGGGGGGTTTATATATAGAATAACAGATACCTGGGAGTGAGTTACAGGCTGGAATCTAATCGAGGGGTTCGGGAGGTTTATATATAGAATAACAGATACCTGGGAGCGAGTTACAGGCTGGAATCTAATCGAGGGGTTTGGGTGGTTTATAAAGAGAATAACAGATACCCGGGAGTGAGTTACAGGCTGGAATCTAATCGAGGGGTTTGGGTGGTTTATATATAGAATAACAGATACCCGGGAGTGAGTTACAGGCTGGAATCTAATCGAGGGGTTTGGGTGGTTTATATATAGAATAACAGATACCCGGGAGTGAGTTACAGGCTGGAATCTAATCGAGGGGTTTGGGTGGTTTATATATAGAATAACAGATACCCGGGAGTGAGTTACAGGCTGGAATCTAATCGAGGGCTTTGGGGGGTTTATATATAGAATAACAGATACCTGGGAGTGAGTTACAGGCTGGAATCTAATCGAGGGGTTCGGGAGGTTTATATATAGAATAACAGATACCCGGGAGCGAGTTACAGGCTGGAATCTAATCGAGGGGTTCGGGTGGTTTATATATAGAATAACAGATACCCGGGAGTGAGTTACAGGCTGGAATCTAATCGAGGGGTTCGGGTGGTTTATATATAGAATAACAGATACCCGGGAGTGAGTTACAGGCTGGAATCTAATCGAGGGGTTCGGGTGGTTTATATATAGAATAACAGATACCCGGGAGTGAGTTACAGGCTGGAATCTAATCGAGGGGTTCGGAAGGTTTACATATAGAATAACAGATACCCGGGAGCGAGTTACAGGCTGGAATCTAATCGAGGGGTTCGGGTGGTTTATATATAGAATAACAGATACCCGGGAGTGAGTTACAGGCTGGAATCTAATCGAGGGGTTCGGGTGGTTTATATATAGAATAACAGATACCCGGGAGTGAGTTACAGGCTGGAATCTAATCGAGGGGTTCAGGTGGTTTATATATGGAATAACGGATACCCAGGAGTGAGTTACAGGCTGGAATCTAATCGAGGGGTTCGGGTGGTTTATATATAGAATAACAGATACCCAAGAGTGAGTTACAGGCTGGAATCTAATCGAGGGGTTCGGGTGGTTTATATATAGAATAACAGATACCCGAGAGTGAGTTACAGGCTGGAATCTAATCGAGGGGTTCGGGTGGTTTATATATAGAATAACAGATACCCGGGAGTGAGTTACAGGCTGGAATCTAATCGAGGGGTTCGGGTGGTTTATATATAGAATAACAGATACCTGGGAGTGAGTTACAGGCTGGAATCTAATCGAGGGGTTCGGGGGGTTTATATATAGAATAACAGATACCTGGGAGCGAGTTACAGGCTGGAATCTAATCGAGGGGTTCGGGTGGTTTATATATAGAATAACAGATACCCGGGAGTGAGTTACAGGCTGGAATCTAATCGAGGGGTTCGGGGGGTTTATATATAGAATAACAGATACCCGGGAGTGAGTTACAGGCTGGAATCTAATCGAGGGGTTTGGGTGGTTTATATATAGAATAACAGATACCCGGGAGTGAGTTACAGGCTGGAATCTTATCAAGGGGTTTGGGTGGTTTATATATAGAATAACAGATACCCGGGAGTGAGTTTCAGGCTGGAATCTAATCGAGGGGTTTGGGGGGTTTATATATAGAATAACAGATACCCGGGAGTGAGTTACAGGCTGGAATCTAATCGAGGGGTTTGGGTGGTTTATATATAGAATAACATATACCCGGGAGTGAGTTACAGGCTGGAATCTAATCGAGGGGTTTGGGGGGTTTATATTTAGAATAACAGATACCTGGGAGTGAGTTACAGGCTGGAATCTAATCGAGGGGTTCGGGAGGTTTATATATAGAATAACAGATACCCGGGAGCGAGTTACAGGCTGGAATCTAATCGAGGGGTTTGGGTGGTTTATATATAGAATAACAGATACCCGGGAGTGAGTTACAGGCTGGAATCTAATCGAGGGGTTTGGGTGGTTTATATATAGAATAACAGATACCCGGGAGTGAGTTACAGGCTGGAATCTAATCGAGGGGTTTGGGTGGTTTATATATAGAATAACAGATACCCGGGAGTGAGTTACAGGCTGGAATCTAATCGAGGGGTTTGGGTGGTTTATATATAGAATAACAGATACCCGGGAGTGAGTTACAGGCTGGAATCTAATCGAGGGCTTTGGGGGGTTTATATATAGAATAACAGATACCTGGGAGTGAGTTACAGGCTGGAATCTAATCGAGGGGTTCGGGAGGTTTATATATAGAATAACAGATACCTGGGAGTGAGTTACAGGCTGGAATCTAATCGAGGGGTTTGGGTGGTTTATATATAGAATAACAGATACCCGGGAGCGAGTTACAGGCTGGAATCTAATCGAGGGGTTCGGAAGGTTTACATATAGAATAACAGATACCCGGGAGCGAGTTACAGGCTGGAATCTAATCGAGGGGTTCGGGTGGTTTATATATAGAATAACAGATACCCGGGAGTGAGTTGCAGGCTGGAATCTAATCGAGGGGTTCGGGGGGGTTTATATATAGAATAACAGATACCCGGGAGTGAGTTACAGGCTGGAATCTAATCGAGGGGTTCGGGTGGTTTATATATAGAATAACAGATACCCGGGAGTGAGTTACAGGCTGGAATCTAATCGAGGGGTTCGGGTGGTTTATATATAGAATCACAGATACCCGGGAGCGAGTTACAGGCTGGAATCTTAAAGTAACTCGCTAGTTCGGTTGCAAGAAAGAAGAAAAAAATAAAGACTTGCATTTCTACAGCGCCTTTCATGACCTCAGGACGTCCCAAAGTGCTTTCCGGCCAATGAAGTACTTTTGAAGTGTAGTCACTGTTGTAATGTAGGAAACGCAGCAGCCAATTTGTGCACAGCAAGCTCCCACAAACAGCAGTGTGATAATGACCAGATCGTCTGTTATTAATGATGTTGGTTGAGGGATAAATATTGGCCCAGGGCAGAGCTCCCCAGCTCACCTGAGAGGGCAGACGGGGCCTCGTGTAAGGTCGCATCTGAAAGACGGCACCTCCGACCGTGCAGCGCTCCCCCGGTGCTGCACTGGGAGCGTCGGCCTGGATTATGGGGCTCGAGTCTCGGAAGTCGGTTGCTCAACAATAAGAGGAATTCCACAATATTTCAGTGCTTTTGTGTAAGATTTTTCCCTGTTTTTCGGATCTCAATTGCTACCCCCCCCTATCCCCGCCCATCCCCCAGCCCCCCACCAAAAAAAAATTAACAAGTCAATTGAACCTTGGCACAGGGCTCGTGAGTCTCATGTTCAAACTGTGGTTATCGATGATATCAGCAGCTAGCAATGAGTGGATGGGGCCCGTGTCTGACCCACATTCCTGAGTATATACAGTACGCCCGGTGTTGCCTTAACCCAAACAGGATGAGGTGACTGTTCCCATCACTCTCGATTCGCTCACAACTCCTGCTCACACTTTTCTGCCATGCTTTGTATTAACCCTTTCTCACGCAAGACAGCCCAAAGCAGACTCCCTGCAAACTGATCGCAGACTCCCTGCACACAGATCGCAGACTCCCTGCACACAGATCGCAGACTCCCTGCACACAGATCGCAGACTGCCTGCACACGGATCGCAGACTCCCTGCACACGGATCGCAGACTCCCTGCACACGGATCGCAGACTCCCTGCACTCGGATCGCAGACTCCCTGCACACGGATCCCAGACTCCCTGCACACGGATCCCAGACTCCCTGCACACGGATCCCAGACTCCCTGCACAGATCCCAGACTCCCTGCACACAGATCGCAGACTCCCTGCCCACAGATCGCAGACTCCCTGCCCACAGATCGCAGACTCCCTGCCCACAGATCGCAGACTCCCTGCCCACAGATCGCAGACTCCCTGCACACAGATCGCAGACTCCCTGCACACAGATCGCAGACTCCCTGCACACAGATCCCAGACTCCCTGCACACAGATCGCAGACTCCCTGCACACAGATCGCAGACTCCCTGCACACAGATCGCAGACTCCCTGCACACGGATCCCAGACTCCCTGCACACGGATCCCAGACTCCCTGCACACAGATCGCAGACTCCCTGCCCACAGATCGCAGACTCCCTGCCCACAGATCGCAGACTCCCTGCACACAGATCGCAGACTCCCTGCACACAGATCGCAGACTCCCTGCACACAGATCGCAGACTCCCTGCACACGGATCGCAGACTCCCTGCACACGGATCGCAGACTCCCTGCACACGGATCCCAGACTCCCTGCACACGGATCCCAGACTCCCTGCACACGGATCCCAGACTCCCTGCACAGATCCCAGACTCCCTGCACACAGATCGCAGACTCCCTGCACACAGATCGCAGACTCCCTGCCCACAGATCGCAGACTCCCTGCCCACAGATCGCAGACTCCCTGCCCACAGATCGCAGACTCCCTGCACACAGATCGCAGACTCCCTGCACACAGATCCCAGACTCCCTGCACACAGATCGCAGACTCCCTGCACACAGATCGCAGACTCCCTGAACACAGATCGCAGACTGCCTGCACACAGATCGCAGACTCCCTGCACACAGATCGCAGACTCCCTGCACACAGATCCCAGACTCCCTGCACACAGTTCGCAGACTCCCTGCCCACAGGTCGCAGACTCCCTGCCCACAGGTCGCAGACTCCCTGCCCACAGGTCGCAGACTCCCTGCCCACAGGTCGCAGACTCCCTGCACACAGGTCGCAGACTCCCTGCACACAGATCCCAGACTCCCTGCACACAGATCCCAGACTGCCTGCACACAGATCGCAGACTCCCTGCCCACAGATCGCAGACTCCCTGCCCACAGATCGCAGACTCCCTGCACAGATCCCAGACTCCCTGCACACAGATCGCAGACTCCCTGCACACAGATCGCAGACTCCCTGCACACAGATCGCAGACTCCCTGCACACAGATCGCAGACTCCCTGCACACAGATCGCAGACTCCCTGCACACAGATCGCAGACTCCCTGCACACAGATCGCAGACTCCCTGCACACAGATCGCAGACTCCCTGCACACAGATCGCAGACTCCCTGCACACAGATCGCAGACTCCCTGCACACAGATCCCAGACTCCCTGCACACAGATCCCAGACTCCCTGCACACAGATCATAGACTCCCTCCCCACAGATCGCAGACTCCCTGCACACAGATCGCAGACTCCCTGCACACAGATCGCAGACTCCCTGCACACAGATCGTAGACTCCCTGCCCACAGATCATAGACTCCCTGCCCACAGATCGCAGACTCCTTGCACACAGATCGCAGACTCCCTGCATACAGATCGTAGGCTCCCTGCATACAGATCGTAGGCTCCCTGTGCTCAGATCCCAGACTCCCTCCGCACAGATTGCAGACTCCCTGCACACAGATCGCAGACTCTCTGCACATAGACCGCAGATTCCCTGCACACAGATCCCAGACTCTCTGCACATAGATTGCAGACTCTCTGCACACAGATCGCAGACTCCCTGTGCTAAGATCCCAGACTCCCTGCACACAGATCGCAGACTCCCTGTGCTAAGATCCCAGACTCCCTGAACACAGATCGCAGACTCCCTGTGCTAAGGTTCCAGACTCCCTGCACACACATCGCAGACTCCATGCACACAGATCATAGACTCCCTGCACACAGATCGCAGACTCCCTGTGCTAAGGTCCCAGACTCCCTGCACACAGATCGCAGACTCCCTGTGCTAAGGTCCCAGACTCCCTGCACACAGATCGCAGACTCCCTGCACACAGATCGCAGACTCCCTGCACACAGATCGCAGATTCCCTCCGCTCAGAACGCAGTCTCCCTGCACTCAGATCGCAGACCCTCTGCACTTAGATCACAGACCGTCTGCTCTCAGATCGCAGACTCCGTGCACTCAGACCGCAGACTGTCTGCGCTCAGACCGCAGACTGTCTGCGCTCAGATCGCAGACTCCCTGCAGTCAGACCACAGACTGTCTGCACTCAGACCGCAGACTGTCTGCACTCAGACCGCAGACTGTCTGCACTCAGACCGCAGACTGTCTGCACTCAGATCTGGCTCCTGGCTGTTATTTTACTGTAAGTTGAACTGCGTGACATTTCCTGGCACATTGCGTGACGGCTCCCCTTAAGCATCTGCGTCTGCGGACTTATTAAAAAGCTGATGAAAATCAGATCCTCGTACAAGAAGTCTTCACCCCATTGCACTCTGCCCTCCTTTCCCCCCTACCCCCCCAACCGTGCCCCGCACACAGATCTAAACCGGTCTCACCAGGTCCACAAACTGCGGCTCAGTGTTTAAAAATGAACAGGAAAGCAAACAGCTATTTTTCTCAGGCTTTGAATGCCTGACGGATAAAATTTTATTGGGAACAATCCGGCACATTCTATCCCTCTGGAGTGCCTTCTCGGTTCTGCATGGCCTTTTGATTTCTCAGATATTCCATATCCTGCCCTCAGCCTGGGCCTCTGACTTAATTCAAACCACATTTACTACGTCGAGATGTTATTTTCGGTCAGAAGTGGCCTGTGTTACAGTTTCGCCCCTCGTGCTTTCTTCTGCTGCCAAACTGCATTCCAACACCTATTACTCCTGGCCCAGATAGTGTGCCAATGCCATTTTGAAAGTGACTCGTCTACCGCACGGCGTGAAATGTGTACCATATGTACGCAGCACCTGCACACTGCTCCTTAACCCTTTCCCCTTCCTGTCAGCCTCGGCTCGGCGCCTGATTCAGAAGGTCGTGGGTTCGAGGCCCACTCCAGTGATGTGAGCCCTCAATCGAGGCTGATACTCCAACACCGGTGCTGAGGGAGTGCTGCACTGTCGGAGGTGCCGTCTTTCGGATGAGACGTTAAACCGAGGCCCCGTCTGCCCGATCAGGCGGATGTAAAAGATCTATTGGAAGACGGACAGGGGGGGTCCTCCCCCGGTGTCCTGGGCAAATATTTAACCCTCAACCAACATCAGTAAAACAGATTATCTGATCATTATCTCATCGCTGTTTGTGGGATCTTGCTGTGCGCAGGTTGGCTGCCCTGTTTCCCACATTACAACAGTGACTACACTTCAAAAGTACTTCATTGGCTGTACAGCACTTTGGGACGTCCTGAGGTCATGAGAGGCGCTGTAGAAATACAAATCTTTCCTTCTTTCTTCTTTCTATTGCTCAGCTGCCTTTTCTTTCCATTCATTCTCGGGATGTGGGCATTGCTGGTAAGACTGACATTTATTGCTCATCCTGAGCTCCCTGATAAGGGGGTGGTGGGTAATCACCTTGAATCGCTGATAGCAGATTGACCTGGTCAGACCCCACCTTGAGTACTGGGTCCAGTTCTGGTCAGACCCCACCTTGGGTACTGGGTCCAGTTCTGGTCAGACCCCACCTTGAGTACTGGGTCCAGTTCTGGTCAGACCCCACCTTGAGTACTGGGTCCAGTTCTGGTCAGACCCCACCTTGGGTACTGGGTCCAGTTCTGGTCAGACCCCACCTTGAGTACTGGGTCCAGTTCTGGTCAGACCCCATCTTGAGTACTGTGTCCAGTTCTGGTCAGACCCCACCTTGATACTGGGTCCAGTTCTGGTCAGACTCCACCTTGGGTACTGGGTCCAGTTCTGGTCAGACTCTACCTTGGGTACTGGGTCCAGTTCTGGTCAGACCGCACCTTGAGTACTGGGTCCAGTTCTGGTCAGACCCCACCTTGAGTACTGGGTCCAGTTCTGGTCAGACCCTACCTTGAGTACTGGGTCCAGTTCTGGTCAGACCCCACCTTGAGTACTGGGTCCAGTTCTGGTCAGACCCCATCTTGAGTACTGGGTCGAGTTCTGGTCAGACCCCACCTTGAGTACTGGGTCCAGTTCTGGTCAGACCCCACCTTGAGTACTGGGTCCAGCTCTGGTCAGACCGCACCTTGAGTAACTGGGTCCAGTTCTGGTCAGATCCCATCTTGAGTACTGGGTCCAGTTCTGGTCAGACCCCACCTTGAGTACTGGGTCCAGTTCTGGTCAGATCCCATCTTGAGTACTGGGTCCAGTTCTGGTCAGACCCCATCTTGAGTACTGGGTCCAGTTCTGGTCAGACCCCACCTTGAGTACTGGGTCCAGCTCTGGTCAGACCCCACCTTGAGTACTGGGTCCAGTTCTGGTCAGATCCCATCCCACAGGTCGTGCTCCAACATCAATAGGGACAAAGCAGGGAAAATGCTTCATACATTTGGTGGGGCCGATTAGGGACCAAAATGGAGATATTCGCTTGGAGGCAGAGGGTATGGCTCAGATACTAAATGAGTACTTTGCATGTGTCTTTACCAAGGAAGAAGATATGGCCAAAGTCACAGTAAAAGAGGAGGTAGTTGAGATATTGTATGGGATAAAAATAGATAAAGAGGAGGTACTAGAAAGGCTGGCTGTACTTAAAGTAGATAAGTCACCCGGTCCGGATGGGATGCATCCTAGGTTACTGTGGGAAGTAAGGGTGGAAATTGCGGAGGTACTGGCCATAATCTTCCAAACATCCTTAGATATGGGGGTGGTGCCAGAGGACTGGAGAATTGCAAATGTTACACCCTTGTTCAAAGAAGGGTGTAAGGATAAACCCAGCAACTACAGGCCAGTCAGTTTAACCTCGGTGGTGGGGAAACTTCTGGAAACAATAATCCGGGACAAAATTACTAGTCACTTGGACAAGTGTGGATTAACAAAAGGAAAGCCAGCACGGATTTGTTAAAGGCAAATCGTGTTTAACTAACCTGATAGAGTTTTTTGATGAGGTAACAGAGAGGGCTGACGAGGGCAATGTGGTTGATGTGGTGTATATGGACTTTCAAAAGGCGTTTAATAAAGTGCGACATAATAGGCTTGTGAATAAAATTGAGGCCCATGGAATAAAAGGGGCAGTGGCAGCATGGATACTAAATTGGCTAAGTGACAGGAAACAGAGAGCGGTGGTGAGCGGTTGTTTTTCGGACTGGAGGGAGGTGTACAGTGGTGTTCCCCAGGGGTCGGTACTAGGACCACTGCTTTTCTTGATGTATATTAATGACTTGGACTTGGGTGTACAGGGCACAATTTCAAAATTTGCAGATGACACAAAACTTGGAAGTGTAGTGAACAGTGAGGAGGATAGTGATAGACTTCAAGAGGACACAGACAGGCTGGTGGAATGGGCGGCACATGGCAGATGAAATTTAACACTGAGAAGTGTGAGCATTTCGGTAGGAAGAACGAGGAGAGGCAGTATAAACTAAAGGGTACAATTCTAAATGGGGTGCTGGAACAGAGAGATCTGGGGGTATATGTACACAGGTTGTTGAAGGTGGCAGGTCAGGTTGAGAAAGCGGTTAAGAAAGCATACGGGACCCTGGGCTTTATAAATAGAGGCATAGAGCACAAAAGTGAGGAAGTTATGATGAACCTTTATAAACACTGGTTCGGCCACAATTGGAGTATTGTCTCCAATTCTGGGCACCGTACGTTAGGAAGGATGTGAAGGCCCAAGAGAGGGTGCAGAAAGGATTTACTAGAATGGTGCCAGGGATGAGGGACCTCAGTTATGTGGATAGACTGGAGAAGCTGGGGTTGTTCTCCTTGGAACAGAGAAGGTTGAGAGGAGATTTGATCGAGGTGTTCAAAATCATGAAGGGTTTAGATAAAGTAAATAAAGAGAAACTGTTCCCATTGGCGGAAGGGTCGCGAACCAGAGGACACAGATTTAAGGTGATTGTCAAAAGAACCAAAGGCAACATGAGGAAAAACTTTTTTATGCAGTGAGTGGCTAGGATCTGGAATGCACTGCCTAAAAGCATGGTGGAAGCAAGGTCAAATGTGGCTTTCAAAAAAGAATTAGATAGGTACCCGAAGAAGAAAAATTTGCAGGGCTACGAGGAAAGAGCGGGGGAGTGGGACTAACTGGATTGCTCTTGCAGTGAGCCAGCGCAGGCTCGATGGGCCGGATGGCCTCCTTCCATGCCGTAACCATTCTATGGTTCTATGAATGCGGTTCACAGGAGCGTTATCAAATAAAATTTGACACTGAGCTACATAAGAAGATATTAGGACAGGTGACCAAAAGCTTGGTTAAAGAGGGAGGTTTTAAGGAGCGTCTTAAAGGAGGAGAGAGAGGCGGAGAGACAGAGAGGTTTAGGGAGGGAGTTCCAGAGCTTAGGGTCTAGGCGGCCTCCTTCAATGCCGTAACCATTCTATGGTTCTATGATTCTATACACACTCACAATATTTTCTACTGACCTGAAGTCCCCTCTATTGTTAGTCACTCGTTCGGCCTGACAATATGTTGCAGACGTGTCTATCACCACGATCTCCACCTTCCTGGAGGCGTTCCCTCGTGATGTGGTGATGACGCACTCCCATTCTCCACTGGCAAGCAGGTAAATGTTTGAGAGGATCAGTTCACTGTAAGACATGACGGGAAGAGTCATTATAACCATTTCAACGCATGAACCAATCCATCGCTTCTCAAAAGGAATGAAACTGCTTTAGTGGCCAGGGAATGGGTCAATGAGGATTCAGTTCTTTCTCCTTTATCTTTTTCAAATCATTTCTGGAGCACAAATTAGAACAGATGAAAATCGAAAGCGCAAAAAGTCCATTCGGACCATCAACGCAAGAATACATCCACGTCGCCCCACCCAGGGCCCATCAGCATCTCTCCATCCAGGTCCATCAACATCTCTCCATCCAGGTCCATCAACATCTCTCCATCCAGAGCCCATCAACATCTGTCCATCCAGGGCCCAACAACATCTCTCCATCCAGAGCCCATCAACATCTCTCCATCCAGAGCCAAACAACATCTCTCCATCCAGAGTCCAACAACATCTCTCCATTCAGGGCCCATCAACATCTCTCCATCCAGGGCCTATCAACAACTCTCCATCCAGGTCCATCAACGTCTCTCCATCCAGGGCACATCAACATCTCTACATTCAGAGTCCATCAACATCTCTCCATCCAGGTCCATCAACATCTCTCCATCCAGGGCCCATCAACATCTCTCCATCCAGAGTCCATCAACATCTCTCCATCCAGATCCAATGAACATCTCTCCATCCAGGGCCCATCAACATCTCTTCATCCAGGGCCCATCAACATCTTTCCATCCAGAGTCCATCAACATCTCTCCATCCAGATCCAATGAACATCTCTCCATCCAAGGTCCATCAACATCTCTCCATCCAGGGTCCATCAACATCTCTCCATCCAGATCCAATGAACATCTCTCTATCCAGTCCCCATCAACATCTCTCCATCCAGGACTCATCAACATCTCTCCATCCAGATCCAATGAACATCTCTCCATCCAGAGCCCATCAACATCTCTCCATCCAGAGTCCATCAACATCTCTCCATCCAGAGTCCATCAACATATCTCCATCCAGAGTACATCAACATCTCTCCATCCAGGGTCCATCAATATCTCTCCATCCAGAGTCCATCAACATCTCTCCATCCAGGGTCCATCAACATCTCTCCATCCAGAGTCCATTAACATCTCTCCATCTAGAGCCAAACAACATCTCTCCATCCAGATCCAATGAACATCTCTCCATCCAGAGTCCATCAACATCTCTCCATCCAGATCCAATGAACATCTCTCCATCCAGAGTCCATCAACATCTCTCCATCCAGGGTTCATCAACATCTCTCCATCCAGGGCCCATCAACATCTCTCCATCCAGAGTCCATCAACATCTCTCCATCCAGATCCAATGAACATCTCTCCATCCAGGGCCCGTCAACATCTCTTCATCCAGGGCCCATCAACATCTTTCCATCCAGAGTCCATCAACATCTCTCCATCCAGATCCAATGAACATCTCTCCAT
The DNA here is from genome assembly GCF_035084215.1 of Heptranchias perlo. Lineage (NCBI taxonomy): Eukaryota > Metazoa > Chordata > Chondrichthyes > Hexanchiformes > Hexanchidae > Heptranchias > Heptranchias perlo. The sequence goes on along the minus strand of NC_090344.1, from coordinate 34,518,411 downwards.
CCAAGGTCCATCAACATCTCTCCATCCAGGGTCCATCAACATCTCTCCATCCAGATCCAATGAACATCTCTCTATCCAGTCCCCATCAACATCTCTCCATCCAGGACTCATCAACATCTCTCCATCCAGATCCAATGAACATCTCTCCATCCAGAGCCCATCAACATCTCTCCATCCAGAGTCCATCAACATCTCTCCATCCAGAGTCCATCAACATATCTCCATCCAGAGTACATCAACATCTCTCCATCCAGGGTCCATCAACATCTCTCCATCCAGAGTCCATCAACATCTCTCCAGGGCCCATCAACATCTCTCCACCAGGGTCCATCAACATCTCTCCATCTAGGGTCCATCAACATCTCTCCATCCAGGGCCCATCAACATCTCTCCATCCAGAGCCAATCAACATCTCTCCATCCAGATCCAATGAACATCTCTCCATCCAGAGTCCATCAACATCTCTTCATCCAGGGTCCATCAACATCTCTCCATCCAGGGTCCATCAACATCTCTCCATCCAGAGTACATCAACATCTCTCCATCCAGATCCAATGAACATCTCTCCATCCAGAGTCCATCAACATCTCTCCATCCAGGGTTCATCAACATCTCTCCATCCAGAGTACATCAACATCTCTCCATCCAGAGCCCATCAACATTTCTCTATCCAGGGTCCATCAACATCGCTCCATCCAGAGTCCATCAACATCTCTCCATCCAGAGTCCATCAACATGTCTTCATCCAGGGCCCATCAACATCTCTCCACCAGAGTCCATCAACATCTCTCCATCTAGGGTCCATCAACATCTCTCCATCCAGAGCCCATCAACATCTCTCCATCCAGGTCCATCAACATCTCTCCATCCAGAGCCCGTCAACATCTCTCCACCCAGGGCCCATCAACATCTCTCCATCCAGAGCCCGTCAACATCTCGCCATCCAGGTCCATCAACATCGCTCCATCCAGAGTCCATCAACATCTCTCCATCCAGAGCCAATCAACATCTCTCCATCCAGATCCAATGAACATCTCTCCATCCAGAGTCCATCAACATCTCTTCATCCAGGGTCCATCAACATCTCTCCATCCAGGGTCCATCAACATCTCTCCATCCAGAGTACATCAACATCTCTCCATCCAGGGTCCATCAACATCTCTCCATCCAGAGTCCATCAACATCTCTCCATCTAGAGCCAATCAACATCTCTCCATCCAGATCCAATGAACATCTCTCCATCCAGAGTCCATCAACATCTCTCCATCCAGGGTCCATCAACATCTCTCCATCCAGGGTCCATCAACATCTCTCCATCCAGGGTTCATCAACATCTCTCCATCCAGAGTACATCAACATCTCTCCATCCAGAGCCCATCAACATTTCTCTATCCAGAGTCCATCAACATCTCTCCATCCAGGGTCCATCAACATCACTCCATCCAGAGTCCATCAACATCTCTCCATCCAGAGTCCATCAACATGTCTTCATCCAGGGCCCATCAACATCTCTCCACCAGAGTCCATCAACACCTCTCCATCTAGGGTCCATCAACATCTCTCCATCCAGAGCCCATCAACATCTCTCCATCCAGGTCCATCAACATCTCTCCATCCAGAGCCCGTCAACATCTCTCCATCCAGGGCCCATCAACATCTCTCCATCCAGAGCCCGTCAACATCTCGCCATCCAGGTCCATCAACATCGCTCCATCCAGAGCCCTACAACATCTCTCCATCCAGAGTCCATCAACATGTCTTCATCCAGGGCCCATCAACATCTCTCCACCAGGGTCCATCAACATCTCTCCATCTAGGGTCCATCAACATCTCTCCATCCAGGGCCCATCAACGTCTCTCCATCCAGATCCAATGAACATCTCTCCATCCAGGGTCCATCAACATCGCTCCATCCAGAGTCCACCAACATCTCTCCATCCAGAATCCATCAACATCTCTACATCCAAGGCCCATCAACATCTCTCCATCCAGGGTCCATCAACGTCTCTCCATCCAGAGCCCATCAACATCTCTCCATCCAAAGTCCATCAACATCTCTCCATCCAGAGTCCATCAACATCCCTCCATCCAGATTCAATGAACATCTCTCCATCCAGGGTCCATCAACATCTCTCCATCCAGAGTCCATCAACATCTCTCCATCCAGGGCTCATCAACATCTCTCCATCCAGATCCAATGACATCTCTCCATTAAGAGTCCATCAACATCTCTCCATCCAGAGTCCATCAACATCCCTCCATCCATATTCAATGAACATCTCTCCATCCAGGGTCCATCAACATCTCTCTATCCAGAGTCCATCAACATCTCTCCATCGAGAGTCCATCAACATCTCTCCATCCAGATCCAATGAACATCTCTCCATCCAGGGCCCATCAACATCTCTCCATCCAGTGTCCATCAAGGTCTCTCCATCCAGGGTCCATCAACATCTCTCCATCCAGAGCCCATCAACATCTCTCCATCCAGGTCCATCAACATCTCTCCATCCAGAGCCCATCAACATCTCTCCATCCAGGGCTCATCAACATCCCTCCATCCAGAGCCCGTCAACATCTCTCCATCCAGAGCCCATCAACATAATTCAATCCAGAGCCCATCAACATCTCTCCATCCAGAGCCCATCAACATCTCTCCATCCAGGGCCCATAAACATCTCGCCATCCAGGGCCTATCAACATCTCTTCATCCAAAGTCCATCAACATCACCCCATCCACAGTCCATCAACATCTCTCCATCCAGAGTCCATCAACATCTCTCCATCCAGGGCCCATCAACATCTCTCCATCCAAAGCCCATCAACATCTCCCCATCCACAGTCCATCAACATCTCTCCATCCAGAGTCCATCAACATCTCTCCATCCAGGGCCCATCAACATCTCTCCATCCAGAGTCCATCAACATCTCTCCATCCAGGGCCCATCAACATCTCTCCATCCAGGGCCCATCAACATCTCTCCATCCAGAGCCCTTCACCATCTCTCCATCCAGATCGATCGTTACTCTATACAAAGCATCTGGACCCCAAAAGCTCAGTCTATCACTAAAACCATTTGCAACTGCTCCGAAGTCTGAGGTTGTCTCAGTGTGAGGATAATATAGTCTGAGACTATCTCAGTGTAAAGTTACTGCAGTCAGAGACTACATCAGGTTGAGGCTATCTCAGGGTGAGGCTATCTCAGTTAGAGACTATCTCAGTGTGAGGCGATCTCATTTTGAGACTATCTCAGTGTGAGACTATCACAGTGTGAGACTATCACAGTGTGAGACTATCTCAGTGTAAAGTTACTGCAGTCTGAGGCTATCTCAGTGTGAGACTATCTCAGTGTGAGACTATCTCAGTGTGAGGCTATCTCAGTGCGAGGCTATCTCAGTGGGAGACTATCTCAGTGTAAAGTTACTGCAGTCTGAGGCTACCTCAGTGGGAGACTATCTCAGTGGGAGACTATCTCAGTGTCAGACTATCACAGTGTGAGGCTATCTCAGTCTGAGGCTATCACAGTGTGAGACTATCTCAGTGTGAGACTATCTCAGTGTAAAGGTACTGCAGTCTGAGGCTATCTCTGTGTGGGACTATCTCAGTGTGAGGCTATCTCAGTCTGAGACTACCTCATTGCGAGACTGAGTGTGAGACTATCTGAGTGTGAGACTATCCGAATGTGAGACCATCTCAGTGTGAGACTATCTCAGTGTGAGACTATCTCAGTGTGAGGTTGTCTCAGTGTGAGACTATCTCAGTGTGAGGTTGTCTCAGTGTGAGACTATCTCAATGTGAGACTATCGCAGTGTGAGGCTATCTCTGTGTCAGACTATCTCAGTGTGAGGCGATCTCAGTTTGAGACTATCTCAGTGTGAGACTATCACAGTGTGAGACTATCACAGTGTGAGACTATCTCAGTGTAAAGTTACTGCAGTCTGAGGCTACCTCAGGCTGAGGCTATCTCAGTGTGAGACTATCTCAGTGTGAGACTATCTCAGTGTGAGGCTATCTCAGTGCGAGGCTATCTCAGTGGGAGACTATCTCAGTGTAAAGTTACTGCAGTCTGAGGCTACCTCATGCTGAGGCTATCTCAGTGGGAGACTATCTCAGTGGGAGACTATCTCAGTGTCAGACTATCACAGTGGGAGACTATCTCAGTGTGAGACCATCTCAGTGTGAGACTATCTCAGTGTGAGACTATCTCAGTGTGAGGTTGTCTCAGTGTGAGACTATCTCAGTGTGAGGTTGTCTCAGTGTGAGACTATCTCAATGTGAGACTATCGCAGTGTGAGGCTATCTCTGTGTCAGACTATCTCAGTCTGAGGCTATCTAAGTCTGAGGCTATCTCAGTGCGAGGCTATCTCAGTGTGAGACTATCTCAGTGTGAGGCTATCTCAGTGTGAGACTATCTCAGTGCGAGACTATCTCAGTGTGAGACTACCTCCCTGTGAGACTAACTCAGTGTGAGACTATCTCAGTGTGAGGCTATCTCACTGTGAGACTATCTCATTGTCAGACTATCTCAGTGTGAGGCTATCTCAGTGTGAGACTATCTCATTGTCAGACTATCTCAGTGCGAGGATATCTCAGTGTGAGGCTATCTCTGTGCGAGACTATCTCTGTGCGAGGCTGTCTCTATGCGAGGCTTTCTCAGTGCGAGACTATCTCAGAGCGAGACTATCTCAGTGCGAGGCTATCTCTGTGTGAGACCAGCTCAGTATGAGACTATCGAAGTGTGAGGCTATCTCAACATGAGACTATGTCTGTGTGAGACTATCTCAGTGTGAGACTATCTCAGTGTGAGGCGATCTCAGTTTGAGACTATCTCAGTGTGAGACTATCACAGTGTGAGACTATCACAGTGTGAGACTATCTCAGTGTAAAGTTACTGCAGTCTGAGGCTACCTCAGGCTGAGGCTATCTCAGTGTGAGACTATCTCAGTGTGAGACTATCTCAGTGTGAGGCTATCTCAGTGCGAGGCTATCTCAGTGGGAGACTATCTCAGTGTAAAGTTACTGCAGTCTGAGGCTACCTCAGGCTGAGGCTATCTCAGTGGGAGACTATCTCAGTGGGAGACTATCTCAGTGTCAGACTATCACAGTGTGAGGCTATCTCAGTCTAAGGCTATCACAGTGTGAGACTATCTCAGTGTGAGGCTATCTCAGTCTGAGACTACCTCATTGCGAGACTGAGTGTGAGACTATCTGAGTGTGAGACTATCCGAATGTGAGACCATCTCAGTGTGAGACTATCTCAGTGTGAGACTATCTCAGTGTGAGGTTGTCTCAGTGTGAGACTATCTCAGTGTGAGGTTGTCTCAGTGTGAGACTATCTCAATGTGAGACTATCGCAGTGTGAGGCTATCTCTGTGTCAGACTATCTCAGTCTGAGGCTATCTAAGTCTGAGGCTATCTCAGTGCGAGGCTATCTCAGTGTGAGACTACCTCCCTGTGAGACTAACTCAGTGTGAGACTATCTCAGTGTGAGGCTATCTCACTGTGAGACTATCTCATTGTCAGACTATCTCAGTGTGAGGCTATCTCAGTGTGAGACTATCTCATTGTCAGACTATCTCAGTGCGAGGATATCTCAGTGTGAGGCTATCTCAGTGTGAGACTATCTCTGTGCGAGACTATCTCTGTGCGAGGCTGTCTCTATGCGAGGCTTTCTCAGTGCGAGACTATCTCAGAGCGAGACTATCTCAGTGCGAGGCTATCTCTGTGTGAGACCAGCTCAGTATGAGACTATCGAAGTGTGAGGCTATCTCAGCATGAGACTATGTCTGTGTGAGACTATCTCAGTGTGAGACTATCGCTGTCTGAGGCTATCTCAGTCTGAGTCTATCTCAGCATGAGACTATGTCTGTCTGAGGCTATCTCAGTGTGAGACTATCTCAGTGCGAGAATATCTCAGTGTAAAGTTACTGCACTCTGAGGCTACCTCAGATTAGGATATCTCAGTGTGAGGCTATCTCAGTCTGAGATTATCTCAGTGTGAGACTGTCTCTGTGTGAGACTGTCTCAGTGTTTGGTTATCTCTGTGTGAGACTCTCAGTCCGAGACTATCTCAGTGTGAGACTATCTCAGTGTGAGGCTATCTCAGTCTGAGGCTATTTCTGTGCAAGGCTATCTCAGTGTGAGACCATCTCACTGTAGGTCTATCTCTGTGCGAGACTATCTCAGTGTGAGACTATCTCAGTGTGAGACTATCGCAGTGCGAGGCTATCTCAGTGTGAGACTATCTCAGTGTGAGACTATCTCAGTGTGAGACTATCTCAGTGTGAGACTATCGCAGTGCGAGGCTATCTCTGTGCGAGACTATCTCAGTGTGAGACTATCTCAGTGTGAGACTATCTCAGTGTGAGACTATCGCAGTGCGAGGCTATCTCTGTGCGAGACTATCTCAGTGTGAGACTATCTCAGTGTGAGACTATCGCAGTGCGAGGCTATCTCAGTGTGGGACTATCTCAGTGTGAGGCTATCTCAGTGTAAGACTATCACAGTGCGAGGCTATCTCAGTGCGAGGCTATCTCAGTCTGAGGCTATCTCAGTCAAAGGCTATGTCAGTGTGAGACTATCTCAGTGTGAGTTAATCTCATTGTAAGACTATCTCAGTGCGAGACTATCTCTGTGCGAGACTATCTCTGTGTGAGACTATCTCAGTGTGAGTTAATCTCATTGTAAGACTATCTCAGTGTGAGACTATCTCACTGTGAGACTATCTCTGTGTGAGACTATCTCAGTGCAAGACTATCTCAGTGCGAGACTATCTCTGTGTGAGACTATCTCAGTGTGAGTTAATCTCATTGTAAGACTATCTCAGTGCGAGGCTATCTCAGTGTGAGACTATCTCATTGTCAGACTATCTCAGTGCGAGGATATCTCAGTGTGAGGCTATCTCAGTGTGAGACTATCTCTGTGCGAGACTATCTCTGTGCGAGGCTGTCTCTATGCGAGGCTTTCTCAGTGCGAGACTATCTCAGAGCGAGACTATCTCAGTGCGAGGCTATCTCTGTGTGAGACCAGCTCAGTATGAGACTATCGAAGTGTGAGGCTATCTCAGCATGAGACTATGTCTGTGTGAGACTATCTCAGTGTGAGACTATCGCTGTCTGAGGCTATCTCAGTCTGAGTCTATCTCAGCATGAGACTATGTCTGTCTGAGGCTATCTCAGTGTGAGACTATCTCAGTGCGAGAATATCTCAGTGTAAAGTTACTGCACTCTGAGGCTACCTCAGATTAGGATATCTCAGTGTGAGGCTATCTCAGTCTGAGATTATCTCAGTGTGAGACTGTCTCTGTGTGAGACTGTCTCAGTGTTTGGTTATCTCTGTGTGAGACTCTCAGTCCGAGACTATCTCAGTGTGAGACTATCTCAGTGTGAGGCTATCTCAGTCTGAGGCTATTTCTGTGCAAGGCTATCTCAGTGTGAGACCATCTCACTGTAGGTCTATCTCTGTGCGAGACTATCTCAGTGTGAGACTATCTCAGTGTGAGACTATCGCAGTGCGAGGCTATCTCAGTGTGAGACTATCTCAGTGTGAGACTATCTCAGTGTGAGACTATCTCAGTGTGAGACTATCGCAGTGCGAGGCTATCTCTGTGCGAGACTATCTCAGTGTGAGACTATCTCAGTGTGAGACTATCTCAGTGTGAGACTATCGCAGTGCGAGGCTATCTCTGTGCGAGACTATCTCAGTGTGAGACTATCTCAGTGTGAGACTATCGCAGTGCGAGGCTATCTCAGTGTGGGACTATCTCAGTGTGAGGCTATCTCAGTGTAAGACTATCACAGTGCGAGGCTATCTCAGTGCGAGGCTATCTCAGTCTGAGGCTATCTCAGTCAAAGGCTATGTCAGTGTGAGACTATCTCAGTGTGAGTTAATCTCATTGTAAGACTATCTCAGTGCGAGACTATCTCTGTGCGAGACTATCTCTGTGTGAGACTATCTCAGTGTGAGTTAATCTCATTGTAAGACTATCTCAGTGTGAGACTATCTCACTGTGAGACTATCTCTGTGTGAGACTATCTCAGTGCAAGACTATCTCAGTGCGAGACTATCTCTGTGTGAGACTATCTCAGTGTGAGTTAATCTCATTGTAAGACTATCTCAGTGCGAGGCTATCTCAGTGTGAGACTATCTCATTGTCAGACTATCTCAGTGCGAGGATATCTCAGTGTGAGGCTATCTCAGTGTGAGACTATCTCTGTGCGAGACTATCTCTGTGCGAGGCTGTCTCTATGCGAGGCTTTCTCAGTGCGAGACTATCTCAGAGCGAGACTATCTCAGTGCGAGGCTATCTCTGTGTGAGACCAGCTCAGTATGAGACTATCGAAGTGTGAGGCTATCTCAGCATGAGACTATGTCTGTGTGAGACTATCTCAGTGTGAGACTATCGCTGTCTGAGGCTATCTCAGTCTGAGTCTATCTCAGCATGAGACTATGTCTGTCTGAGGCTATCTCAGTGTGAGACTATCTCAGTGCGAGAATATCTCAGTGTAAAGTTACTGCACTCTGAGGCTACCTCAGATTAGGATATCTCAGTGTGAGGCTATCTCAGTCTGAGATTATCTCAGTGTGAGACTGTCTCTGTGTGAGACTGTCTCAGTGTTTGGTTATCTCTGTGTGAGACTCTCAGTCCGAGACTATCTCAGTGTGAGACTATCTCAGTGTGAGGCTATCTCAGTCTGAGGCTATTTCTGTGCAAGGCTATCTCAGTGTGAGACCATCTCACTGTAGGTCTATCTCTGTGCGAGACTATCTCAGTGTGAGACTATCTCAGTGTGAGACTATCGCAGTGCGAGGCTATCTCAGTGTGAGACTATCTCAGTGTGAGACTATCTCAGTGTGAGACTATCTCAGTGTGAGACTATCGCAGTGCGAGGCTATCTCTGTGCGAGACTATCTCAGTGTGAGACTATCTCAGTGTGAGACTATCTCAGTGTGAGACTATCGCAGTGCGAGGCTATCTCTGTGCGAGACTATCTCAGTGTGAGACTATCTCAGTGTGAGACTATCGCAGTGCGAGGCTATCTCAGTGTGGGACTATCTCAGTGTGAGGCTATCTCAGTGTAAGACTATCACAGTGCGAGGCTATCTCAGTGCGAGGCTATCTCAGTCTGAGGCTATCTCAGTCAAAGGCTATGTCAGTGTGAGACTATCTCAGTGTGAGTTAATCTCATTGTAAGACTATCTCAGTGCGAGACTATCTCTGTGCGAGACTATCTCTGTGTGAGACTATCTCAGTGTGAGTTAATCTCATTGTAAGACTATCTCAGTGTGAGACTATCTCACTGTGAGACTATCTCTGTGTGAGACTATCTCAGTGCAAGACTATCTCAGTGCGAGACTATCTCTGTGTGAGACTATCTCAGTGTGAGTTAATCTCATTGTAAGACTATCTCAGTGCGAGACTATCTCTGTGTGAGACTATCTCAGTGCGAGACGATCTCTGTGTGAGACTATCTCTGTGTGAGACTATCTCAGTGCGAGACTATCTCAGTGTGAGACTATCTCAGTGTGAGACTATCTCAGTGTGAGTTAATCTCATTGTAAGACTATCTCAGTGCGAGACTATCTCTGTGTGAGACTATCTCAGTGTGAGACTATCTCAGTGTGAGTTAATCTCATTGTAAGACTATCTCAGTGTGAGACTATCTCAGTGTGAGACTATCTCAGTGTGAGTTAATCTCATTGTAAGACTATCTCAGTGCGAGACTATCTCTGTGTGAGACTATCTCAGTGTGAGGCTATCTCAGTGTGAGACTATCGCAGTGCGAGGCTATCTCAGTGTGAGACTATCTCAGTGTGAGACTATCTCAGTGTGAGACTATCTCTGTGTGAGACTGTCTCTGTGCGAGACTATCTCTGTGCGAGACTATCTCAGTGTGAGACTATCTCAGTGCGAGACTATCTCTGTGTGAGACTATCTCAGTGTGAGGCTATCTCAGTGTGAGAATATCTTTGTCTGCGACAATCTCAGTGTGAGACTATCTCAGTGCGAGGCTACCTCAGTCTGAGGCTATCTCATTGAGAGGTTATCTCAGTGTGAGACGACCTCAGTGTGAGACGAAATCAGAGTGAGACTATCTCAGTGTGAGGCTATATCAGTGTGAGACGATCTCTGAGACAATCTCAGTGTGAGGCTGTCTCAGTCTGAGGCGATCTCATTGTGAGACTATCTCAGTGTGAGACGACCTCAGTGTGAGACGAAATCAGAGTGAGACTATCTCAGTGTGAGGCTATCTCAGTGTGAGACGATCTCTGAGACAATCTCAGTGTGAGGCTGTCTCAGTCTGAGGCTATCTCATTGTGAGACTATCTCAGTGTGAGACGACCTCAGTGTGGGACGAAATCAGAGTGAGACTATCTCAGTGCAAGGCTGTCTCAGTCTGAGGCTATCTCAGTGCAGGGTTTTCTCAGTGCGACACTATCTCAGTGTGAGATGATCTCAATGTGAGACTAAATCAGAGCGAGACTATCTCTGTGTGAGAATATCTCAGTGTGAGACTATCTCACGGTGAGACTATCTCAGTGTGAATCTATCTTAGTGTCAGACTATCTCAGTCTGAGACTATCAGTGTCACACTAACTCAGTCTGAGACTATATCAGTGTGAGGCCATCTCAGTGCGAGACTATCTCAGCGCGAAACAATCTCAGTTTGAGACTATGTCTGTGTGAGACTGTCTCTGTGTGAGACTGTCTCAGTGTGAAGCTAGCTCTGTGTGAGACTCTCAGTCTGAGACTATGTCTGTGTGAGACTGTCTGAGTGTGAGACTATCTCAGTGCGAGGCTATCTCAGTGCGAGGCTATCACAGTGTGAGAATATCTCTGTCTGCAACAATCTCAGTGTGAGACTATCTCAGTGCGAGGCTATCTGGTCTGAGACTATCTCAGTGTGAGGCTATCTTGGTGTGCGACTATCTCAGTGCGAGGCTATGTCAGTGCGAGGCTATGTCACTGTGAGACTATCTCGTCTCATTGTGAGGCTATCTCAGTGTGAGGCTATCTCAGTGTGAGGTTATCTCGGTGTGAGGTTATCTCGGTGTGAGACTATCTCAGTCTGAGTCTATCTCAGTTTGAGACTATCTCAGTGTGAGACTATCTCAGTGTGAGACTATCTCGTCTGAGGCTATCTCAGTGCGAGGCTATCTCAGTGTGAGACTATCGCAGTGCGAGGCTATCTCAGTCTGAGGCTATCTGAGTCAAAGGCTATCTCAGTGTGAGACTATCTCAGCCTGAGGTAATCTCATTGTGAGACTATCAGTGCGAGACTATCTCAGTGCGAGACTATCTCAGTGTGAGACTATCTCGTCTGAGGCTATCTCAGTGCGAGGCTATCTCAGTGTGAGACTATCGCAGTGCGAGGCTATCTCAGTCTGAGGCTATCTGAGTCAAAGGCTATCTCAGTGTGAGACTATCTCAGCCTGAGGTAATCTCATTGTGAGACTATCAGTGCGAGACTATCTCAGTGCGAGACTCTCTCAGGGCGAGACGATCTCAGTGCGAGGCTATCTCATTCTGAGGCTATCTCTGTGTGAGACTATCTCTAAGTGAGACTATCTCAGTGCGAGGCTATCTCAGTGCGAGTCTATCTCAGTCTGAGACTATCTTGGTGTGAGGTTATCTCGGTGTGAGACTATCTCTGTGCGAGGCTATCTCATTCTGAGGCTATCTCTGTGTGAGACTATCTCTAAGTGAGACTATCTCGGTGCGAGGCTATCTCAGTGCGAGTCTATCTCAGTCTGAGACTATCTCGGTGTGAGGCTATCACAGTGTGAGACTATCTCTGTGCGAGACTATGTCATTGTGAGACTATCACAGTGTGAGACTATCACAGTGTGAGACTATCTCGTCTGAGGCTATCTCAGTGCGAGGCTATCTCAGTGTGAGACTATCGCAGTGCGAGGCTATCTCAGTCTGAGGCTATCTGAGTCAAAGGCTATCTCAGTGTGAGACTATCTCAGCCTGAGGTAATCTCATTGTGAGACTATCAGTGCGAGACTATCTCAGTGCGAGACTATCTCAGTGTGAGACTATCTCGTCTGAGGCTATCTCAGTGCGAGGCTATCTCAGTGTGAGACTATCGCAGTGCGAGGCTATCTCAGTCTGAGGCTATCTGAGTCAAAGGCTATCTCAGTGTGAGACTATCTCAGCCTGAGGTAATCTCATTGTGAGACTATCAGTGCGAGACTATCTCAGTGCGAGACTCTCTCAGGGCGAGACTATCTCAGTGCGAGGCTATCTCATTCTGAGGCTATCTCTGTGTGAGACTATCTCTAAGTGAGACTATCTCAGTGCGAGGCTATCTCAGTGCGAGTCTATCTCAGTCTGAGACTATCTTGGTGTGAGGTTATCTCGGTGTGAGACTATCTCTGTGCGAGGCTATCTCATTCTGAGGCTATCTCTGTGTGAGACTATCTCTAAGTGAGACTATCTCAGTGCGAGACTATCTCAGTGCGAGTCTATCTCAGTCTGAGACTATCTCGGTGTGAGGTTATCTCGGTGTGAGACTATCTCTGTGCGAGGCTATCTCATTCTGAGGCTATCTCTGTGTGAGACTATCTCTAAGTGAGACTATCTCGGTGCGAGGCTATCTCAGTGCGAGTCTATCTCAGTCTGAGACTATCTCGGTGTGAGGCTATCACAGTGTGAGACTATCTCTGTGCGAGACTATCTCATTGTGAGACTATCACAGTGTGAGACTATCACAGTGCGAGACTATCTCATTGTGAGACTATCACAGTGTGAGACTATCACAGTGTGAGACTATCTCAGTGCGAGGCTATCTCAGTCTAAGGCTATCTCAGTGAGAGGCTATCTCAGTGTGAGAATATCTCTGTCTGCAACAATCTCAGTGTGAGACTATCTCAGTGCGAGGCTATCTAGTCTGAGACTATCTCAGTGTGAGGCTATCTTGGTGTGCGACTCTCTCTCTGTGAGACTATCTCAGTGTGAGGCTATCACAGTGTGAGACTATCTCTGTGCGAGGCTATCTCAGTGTGAGATAATCTCAGTGTCAGACTATCTCAGTCTGAGACTATCTCAGTATGAGACAATCTCAGTCTGAGGCTATCTCAGTGTGAGACAATCTCAGTGTCAGACTATCTCAGTCTGATACTATCTCAGTGTGAAACTATCTCAGTCTGAGGCTATCTCACTGTAAGACTATCTCAGTGTGAGACTACCTCAGTGCGAGGCAGTCGAAGTGCAAGACTATCTCAGTGCGAGACTATCTCTGTCTGAGACTATGTCTGTGTGAGACTGTCTCAGTGTTTGGTTATCTATGTGTGAGACTATCTCAGTGCGAGGCTATCTCAGTGTGAGGCTATCTCAATCTGAGACTATCTCATTGTGAGACTATCTCAGTGCGAGGCTATCTCAGTCTAAGGCTATCTCATTATGAGGTTATCTCAGTGCGAGACGATCTCAGTGCGAGACGATCTCAGTGCGAGACTATCTCAGTGCAAGGCTGTCTCAGTCTGAGGCTATCACAGTGCAGGGTTTTCTCAGTGTGAGGCTATCTCAGTGCGACACTATCTCAGTGTGAGATGACCTCAGTGTGAGACTAAATCAGAGTGAGACTATCTCTGTGTGAGAATATCTCAGTGTGAGACTATCTCAGTGCGAGGCTATCTCAGTCTGAGGCTATCTCAGTCTGAGGCTATCTCAGTCTGAGACTACCTCAATGTGAGACTATCTCACTGTGAGACTATCTCAGTGTGAGGTTATCTCAGTGCGAGACTCTTTCAGAGCGAGACTGTCTCAGTGTGAATCCATCTCAGTGTGAGACACTCTCAGTGTGAGACTCTCTCTGTGTGAGATTCTCCCTGTGTGAAACTCTCTCTGTGTGAGACTACCTCAGTGTGAGACTAAATCAGAGTGTGACTACCTCAGTGTGAGACTATCTCAGTGTGAGGCTATCTCAGTGTGAGGCTATCTCAGTGACAGACTATCTCAGTCTGAGACTATCTCAGTGTGAGACAATCTGAGTGTGAGGCCACTCTCAGTGTGAGACTCTCTTTGCGTGAGACTCTGTCTGTGTGTGAGACTCTCTCTGTGTGAGACTACCTCAGTGTGAGACTAAATCAGAGTGAGACTACCTCAGTGGGAGACTATCTCAGTACGACGCTATCTCAGTCTGAGGCTATCTCACTGTAAGACTATCTCAGTGCGAGACTATCTCTGTCTGAGACTATGTCTGTGTGAGACTGTCTCAGTGTTTGGATATCTCTGTGTGAGACTCTCAGTCTGAGACTATCTCAGTGTGAGACTATCTCTGTCTGAGACTATGTCTGTGTGAGACTGTCTCAGTGTTTGGTTATCTCTGTGTGAGACTCTCAGTCTGAGACTATCTCAGTGTGAGACTATCTAAGGGTGAGACCATCTCACTGTAGGTCTCTCTCTGTGTGAGACTATCTCAGTGCGAGACTCTATCAGTGTGAGGCTATCTCAGAGTGAGACTATCTCAGTGTGAGGCTATCTCAATGTGAGGCTATCACAGTGTGAGACGATCTCAGTGCGAGACTATCTCAGTCTGAGGCTATCTCATTGTGAGGTTATCTCAGTGCGACACTATCTCAGTGTGAGATGACCTCAGTGTGAGACTAAATCAGAGTGAGACTATCTCTGTGTGAGAATATCTCAGTGCGAGACTATCTCAGTGTGAGAATATCACAGTGTGAGACTATCTCACGGTGAGACTATCTCAGTGTGAATCTATCTTAGTGTCAGACTATCTCAGTCTGAGACTATCTCAGTGTGAGACTAACTCTGTGTGAAACTATCTCAGTGTCACACTAACTCAGTCTGAGACTATATCAGTGTGAGGCTATCTCAGTGCGAGGCTATCTCAGTCTGAGGCTATTTCAGTGTGAGGGTATCTCAGTGTGAGACTATCTCAGTGCGAGACTATTTCTGTGCGAGACGATCTCAGTGTGAGACTATCTCAGTGCGAGGCTATCTCAGCCTGAGGCTCTCTCAGTGTGAGACTACCTCAGTGCGAGGCTATCTCAGTCTGAGACTATCTCTGTCTGAGGCTATCTCTATCTGAGACAATCTCAGTGTGAGACTATCTCGGTGTGAAGTTATCTCAGTGTGACACTATCTCAGGGTGTGACTATCTCAGTGTGAGACCATCTCTGTCTGAGACTATCTCAGTGTGAGGCTATCTCAGTGCGAGGCTATCTCCGAGTGTGACTATCTCTGTGTGAGGCTAACTTAGTGCGAGGCTAACTTAGTGCGAGACTACCTCAGTGCGAGACTATCTCTGTGAGGCTATCTCAGTGTGAGGCTATCTCAGTGTGAGACTATCTCTGAGACAATCTCAGTGTGAGTCTATCTCAGAGTGAGACCATCTCAGTGCGAGACTATGACAGTCCGAGACGATCTCAGTGACAGACTCTCTCGGTCTGAGACTATCTCAGTGTGAGGCTATCTCAGTGTGAGGCTATCTCAGTGTGAGGCTATCCCTGTGTGAGACTATCTCAGTGTGAGACTATCTCAGTCTGAGGCTTTCTCATTGTGAGACAATCTCAGTGCGAGGCTATCTCAGTGTGAGACCATCGCTGTGTGAGACTATCTCAGTGTGTGACTATCTCAGTGCGAAGCTATCTCAGTGCGAAGCTATCTCAGTGCGAGTCTATCTCAGTGCGAGACTATCTCAGTGTGAGACTATCTCAGTGTGAGACTATCTCAGTGCGAGGCTATTTCTGTGCGAGGCTATCTCAGTCGAGGCTATCTCAGTGTGAGACTATCTCAGTGCGAGACTATCTCAGTGTGAGACTATCTCAGTGTGAGACTATCTCAGTGTGAGACTATCTCAGTGCGAGGCTATCTCAGTGTGAGACTATCTCAGTGTGAGACTATCTCAGTGCGAGGCTATTTCTGTGCGAGGCTATCTCAGTCGAGGCTATCTCAGTGTGAGGCTATCCCTGTGTGAGACTATCTCAGTCTGAGACGATCTCAGTGCGAGGCTATCTCAGTGCGAGACTATCTCAGTGACAGACTATCTCAGTGACAGACTATCTCAGTGTGAGACTATCTGTCTGAGAATATATAAGTGTGAGACTATCTCTGAGACAATCTCAGTGTGAGACTATCTCTGAGACAATCTCAGTGTGAGACTATCTCTGAGACAATCTCAGTGTGAGACGATCTCTGAGACAATCTCAGTGTGAGACTATCTCTGAGACAATCTCAGTCTGAGATTATCTCAGTGTGAGACTATCTCAGTCTGAGGCTTTCTCATTGTGAGACAATCTCAGTGCGAGGCTATCTCAGTGTGAGACCATCGCTGTGTGAGACTATCTCAGTGTGAGACTATCTCAGTGCGAGACTATCTCAGTGCGAGTCTATCTCAGTGCGAGACTATCTCAGTGTGAGACTATCTCAGTGCGAGGCTATTTCTGTGCGAGGCTATCTCAGTGCGAGTCTATCTCAGTGCGAGACTATCTCAGTCGAGGCTATCTCAGTGTGAGGCTATCCCTGTGTGAGACTATCTCAGTCTGAGACGATCTCAGTGCGAGGCTATCTCAGTGCGAGGCTATCTCAGTGCGAGGCTATCTCAGTGACAGACTATCTCAGTCTGAGACTATCTCAGTGTGAGACTATCTCTGTCTGAGAATATATAAGTGTGAGACTATCTCTGAGACTATCTCAGTGCGAGACTATTTCTGTGCGAGACTATCTCAGTGTGAGACTATCTCAGTGTGAGACTATCTCAGTGTGAGACTATCTCAGTGTGAGACTATCTCAGTGTGAGACTATCTCAGTGTGAGACTATCTCAGTGCGAGACTATCTCAGTGTGAGACTACCTCAGTGCGAGACTATCTCAGTGCGAGACTATCTCAGTGTGAGACTATCTCAGTGCGAGACTATTTCTGTGCGAGACTACCTCAGTGCGAGACTATCTCAGTGTGAGGCTATTTCTGTGCGAGACTATCTCAGTTTGATGTTATCTCAGTGTCAGACTATCTCAGTGACAAACTATCTCAGTCTGAGACTAACTCCGTGCGAGACTACCTCAGTGCGAGACTATCTCAGTGCGAGACTACCTCAGTGCGAGACTATCTCAGTGCGAGACTATCTCAGTGCGAAACTATCTCAGTGCGAGACTACCTCAGTGCTAGACTACCTCAGTGTGAGACTACCTCAGTGCGAGACTATCTCAGTGCGAGACTACCTCAGTGCGAGACTATCTCAGTGCGAGACTATCTCAGTGCGAGACTATCTCAGTGCGAAACTATCTCAGTGCGAGACTACCTCAGTGCGAGACTATCTCAGTGTGAGGCTATTTCTGCACGAGGCTATCTCAGTGTGAGACTATCTCAGTGTGACGCTATCTCAGTGCGAGGCTATCTCAGTGTGAGACTATCTCAGTGTGTGACTATCTCAGTGCGAGGCTATCTCAGTGTGAGACTATCTCAGTGTGACGCTATCTCAGTGCGAGGCTATCTCAGTGCGAGGCTATCTCAGTGCGAGACTATCTCAGTGTGAGACTATCTCAGTGTGACGCTATCTCAGTGCGAGGCTATCTCAGTGTGAGACTATCTCAGTGTGAGGCTATCTCAGTGTGAGACTATCTCAGTGTGAGACTATCTCAGTGTGAGACTATCTCAGTGTGAGACTATCTCAGTGTGACGCTATCTCAGTGCGAGGCGATCTCAGTGTGAGACTATCTCAGTGTGAGGCTATCTCAGTGTGAGACTATCTCAGTGTGAGACTATCTCTGTGCGAGGCTATCTCAGTGTGAGACTATCTCAGTGTGAGACTATCTCAGTGTGAGACTATCTCAGTGTGACGCTATTTCAGTGTGAGACTATCTCAGTGCGAGACTATCTCAGTGCGAGGCTATCTCAGTGTGACGCTATCTCCGTGCGAGGCTATCTCAGTGTGAGACTATCTCAGTGTGACGCTATCTCAGTCTGAGACTATCTCAGTGCGAGACTATCTCAGTGCGAGGCTATCTCAGTGTGAGACTATCTCAGTGCGAGGCTATCTCAGTGTGAGACTATCTCAGTGTGACGCTATTTCAGTGCGAGGCTATCTCAGTGCGAGGCTATCTCTGTGCGAGGCTATCTCAGTGCGAGGCTATCTCAGTGCGAGGCTATCTCAGTGCGAGGCTATCTCCGTGTGACGCTATCTCAGTGTGACGCTATTTCAGTGCGAGGCTATCTCAGTGTGAGACTATCTCAGTGCGAGGCTATCTCAGTGCGAGGCTATTTCAGTGCGAGGCTATCTCAGTGTGACGCTATCTCAGTGTGACGCTATCTCCGTGCGAGGCTATCTCAGTGCGAGACTATCTCAGTGTGAGACTATCTCAGTGTGAGACTATCTCAGTGTGAGACTATCTCAGTGTGAGACTATCTCAGTGTGAGACTATCTCCGTGCGAGGCTATCTCAGTGTGAGTCTATCTCAGTGTGAGACTATCTCAGTGTGACGCTATCTCAGTGTGAGGCTATCTCAGTGTGAGGCTATCTCAGTGTGACGCTATCTCAGTGTGAGACTATCTCAGTGTGAGACTATCTCAGTGTGTGACTATCTCTGTGCGAGGCTATCTCAGTGTGACGCTATCTCAGTGCGAGGCTATCTCAGTGTGTGACTATCTCTGTGCGAGGCTATCTCAGTGTGAGACTATCTCAGTGTGACGCTATCTCAGTGTGAGACTATCTCAGTGTGACGCTATCTCAGTGTGAGTCTATCTCAGTGTGACGCTATCTCAGTGCGAGGCTATCTCAGTGTGAGACTATCTCAGTGTGAGACTATCTCAGTGTGAGACTATCTCAGTGTGAGACTATCTCTGTGCGATGCTATCTCAGTGTGTGACTATCTCAGTGCGAGGCTATCTCAGTGTGACGCTATCTCAGTGCAAGGCTATCTCAGTGTGAGACTATCTCAGTGTGAGACTATCTCAGTGTGAGACTATCTCTGTGCGAGGCTATCTCAGTCGAGGCTATCTCAGTGTGACGCTATCTCAGTGCGAGGCTATCTCAGTGCGAGGCTATCTCAGTGCGAGGCTATCTCTGTGTGAGGCTACCTCAGTGTGAGACTATCTCAGTGTGAGACTATCTCAGTGTGAGACTATCTCAGTGTGAGACTATCTCAGTGTGAGACTATCTCAGTGTGAGACTATCTCAGTGTGTGACTATCTCAGTCGAGGCTATCTCAGTGTGACGCTATCTCAGTGCGAGGCTATCTCAGTGCGAGGCTATCTCAGTGCGAGGCTATCTCTGTGTGAGGCTACCTCAGTGTGAGACTATCTCAGTGTGAGGCTATCTCAGTGTGAGACTATCTCAGTGTGAGACTATCTCAGTGTGAGGCTATCCCAGTGTGAGACTATCTCAGTGTGAGGCTATCCCAGTGTGAGACTATCTCAGTGTGAGGCTATCTCAGTGTGAGGCTATCTCTGTGCGAGGCTATCTCAGTGTGAGGCTATCTCTGTGCGAGGCTATCTCAGTGTGACGCTATCTCAGTGCGAGGCTATCTCAGTGTGACGCTATCTCACTGTGAGGCTATCTCAGTGTGAGGCTATTTCTGTGCGAGGCTATCTCAGTGTGACGCTATCTCTGTGCGAGACTATCTCAGTGTGACGCTATCTCAGTGCGAGGCTATCTCAGTGCGAGGCTATCTCAGTGCGAGGCTATCTCTGTGTGAGGCTATCTCTGTGTGAGGCTATCATGTGCGAGGCTAACTTAGTGCGAGACTACCTCAGTGTGAGACTACCTCAGTGTGAGACTATCTCTGTGTGAGGCTATCTCTGTGTGAGACCATCTCAGTGTGAGGCTATCATGTGCGAGACTAATTCAGTGCGAGACTACCTCAGTACGAGGCTATCTCAGTGCGAGACTATTTCTGTGCGAGACTATTTCTGTGCGAGACTATTTCTGTGCGAGACTATTTCTGTGCGAGACTATCTCAGTGCGAGACTATCTCAGTGCGAGACTATTTCTGTGCGAGACTATCTCAGTGTGAGGCTATTTCTGTGCGAGACTATTTCTGTGCGAGACTATCTCAGTGCGAGACTATCTCAGTGCGAGACTATCTCAGTGCGAGACTATTTCTTTGCGAGACTATCTCAGTGTGAGGCTATTTCTGTGCGAGACTATTTCTGTGCGAGACTACCTCAGTACGAGGCTATCTCAGTGCGAGACTATTTCTGTGCGAGACTATCTCAGTTCGAGACTATTTCTGTGCGAGACTATTTCTGTGCGAGACTATCTCAGTGTGAGGCTATCTCAGTGTGAGATTATCTCTGAGACAATCTCAGTGTGAGACTCTCTCAGTGTGAGACTAGCTCAGTGATGTGGAGATGCCGGTGATGGACTGGGGTGGACAAATGTAAGGAATCTTACAACACCAGGTTATAGTCCAACAGTTTTATTTGAAAATCACAAGCTTTCGGAGGCTTTCTCCTTCGTCAGGTGAAGTGTGCGATTCCATGAAGGTTACCGCATATATAGTCAGAGAACAATGCCTGGTGATTACAGATAATCTTTCCAACTGCCCGTTGTCAAGGCAAAGTGTTCAGACAGAGAGACATTACGTACAGGACTACTGAATATACAAACGGTCAGAACAAAAGACAGAGAGAGAGAGAAACAACCGAAAGGAAGAGAAAGAGAGAGAATGACCCCTTGTATTAAAAACAGATAACTCTTTTTTCGCTGGTGGGGTTACGTGTAGCGTGACATGAACCCAAGATCCCGGTTGAGGTCGCCCTCATGGGTGCGGAACTTGGCTATCAATTTCTGCTCGACGATTTTGCGTTGTCATGTGTCTCGAAGGCCGCCTTGGAGAACGCTTACCCGAAGATCGGTGGCTGAATGTCCTTGACTGCTGAAGTGTTCCCCGACTGGGAGGGAACCCTCCAGTCTGGCGATTGTTGTGCGGTGTCCGTTCTTCCGTTGTCGCAGTGTCTGCATGGTCTCGCCAATGTACCATGCTCCGGGGCATCCTTTCCTGCAACGTATGAGGTAGACAACGTTGGCCGAGTCACAGGAGTATGAACCATGTACCTGGTGGGTGGTGTCCTCTCGTGTGATGGTGGTATCTGTGTCGATGATCTGGCATGTCTTGCAGAGGTTGTCATGGCAGGGTTGTGTGGTGTCGTGGACGCTGTTCTCCTGAAAGCTGGGTAATTTGCTGCGAACGATGGTCTGTTTGAGGTTGGGTGGCTGTTTGAAGGCGAGTAGTGGAGGCGTGGGGATGGCCTTAGCGAGGTGTTCGTCGTCATCGATGACATGTTGAAGGCTGTGGAGAACATGGCGTAGTTTCTCCGCTCCGGGGAAGTACTGGACGACGAAGGGTGCTCTGTTGGTTGAGTCCCGTGTTAAGTCTTCTGAGGAGGTCTATGCGATTTTTCGCTGTGGCCGGTCGGAACTGTCGATCGACGAGTCGAGCGTCATATCCCGTTCTTATGAGGGCGTCTTTCAGCGTCTGTAGGTGTCCATCGCGTTCCTCCTCGTCTGAGCAGATCCTGTGTATTCGCAGGGCCTGTCCATAGGGGATGGCCTCTTTGACGTGGTTAGGGTGGAAGCTGGAAAAGTGGAGCATCGTGAGGTTGTCCGTGGGCTTACGGTAGAGTGAGGTGCTGAGGTGCCCGTCTTTGATGGAGATTCGTGTGTCCAAGAAAGAAACCGATTCTGAGGAGTAGTCCATGGTGAGTTTGATGGTGGGATGGAACTTGTTGATGTTATCGTGTAGTCTCTTCAGTGATTCTTCGCCGTGGGTCCATAGGAAGGAAATGTCGTCGATGTATCTGGTGTATAGCGTTGGTTGGAGGTCCTGTGCAGTGAAGAAGTCCTGCTCGAACTTGTGCATGAAAATGTTGGCGTATTGGGATGCGAATTTTGTCCCCATGGCTGTTCCATGTGTTTGGGTGAAGAACTGGTTATCGAAGGTGAAGACATTGTGATCCAGGATGAAGCGGATGAGTTGTAGGATGGCGTCTGGAGATTGGCTGTTGTTGGTGTTGAGTACTGATGCTGTTGCAACGATGCCGTCATCGTGGGGGATACTGGTGTAGAGTGCCGAGACGTCCATCGTGGTGAGAAGTGTTCCTGGTTCAACTGGCCCGTGGGTGCTGAATTTTTGTAGGAAGTCTGTAGTGTCGCGACAGAAGCTGGGGGTTCCCTGTACGATGGGTTTCAGGATGTCCTTGATGTATCCAGAGAGGTTCTCACACAGGGTTCCGTTGCCTGATACGATAGGACGTCCGGGTGTGTTGGCTTTGTGTATCTTTGGGAGGCAGTAGAAGTCTCCCACGCGGGGAGTACGTGGGATGAGAGCACGTAGGATGTTTTGAAGGTCTGGATCGAAGGTCTTGATCAGTTTGTTGAGCTGGTGGGTGTGTTCTTTGGTCGGATCTGCGGGTAACCGTCTGTAGTGTTCCTGGTTGTCCAGTTGTCGGTATGCTTCTTTGCAATAGTCCGTTCTGTTCTGTATGACGATGGCTCCTCCTTTGTCCGCTGGTTTGATGACGATGTTGCGGTTGGTCTTGAGAGCGTCGATGGCGTTGCGTTGTGCTCGGGTGACATTCTGGACTTCTTCACTGCACAGGACCTCCAACCAACACTATACACCAGATACATCGACGACATTTCCTTCCTATCGACCCACGGCGAAGAATCACTGAAGAGACTGCACGATAACATCAACAAGTTCCAACCCACCATCAAACTCACCATGGACTACTCCTCAGAATCGGTTTCTTTCTTGGACACACGAATCTCCATCAAAGACGGGCACCTCAGCACCTCACTCTACCGCAAGCCCACGGACAACCTCACGATGCTCCACTTTTCCAGCTTCCACCCTAACCATGTCAAAGAGGCCATCCCCTATGGACAGGCCCTGCGAATACACAGGATCTGCTCAGACGAGGAGGAGCGCGATGGACACCTACAGACATTGAAAGACGCCCTCGTAAGAACGGGATATGACGCTCGACTCATCGATCGACAGTTCCGACGGGCCACAGCGAAAAATCGCATAGACCTCCTCAGAAGACTAACACGGGACGCAACCAACAGAGCACCCTTTGTCGTCCAGTACTTCCCTGGAGCAGAGAAACTACGCCATGTTCTCCGCAGCCTTCAACATGTCATCGATGACGACGAACACCTCGCTAAGGCCATCCCCACGCCTCCACTACTCGCCTTCAAACAGCCACCCAACCTCAAACAGACCATCGTTCGCAGCAAATTACCCAGCTTTCAGGAGAACAGCGTCCACGACACCACACAACCCTGCCATGGCAACCTCTGCAAGACATGCCAGATCATCGACACAGATACCACCATCACACGAGAGGACACCACCCACCAGGTACATGG
This sequence comes from Heptranchias perlo, assembly GCF_035084215.1. Classification (NCBI taxonomy): domain Eukaryota; kingdom Metazoa; phylum Chordata; class Chondrichthyes; order Hexanchiformes; family Hexanchidae; genus Heptranchias; species Heptranchias perlo. The sequence continues at coordinate 34,495,068 of NC_090344.1, read as the reverse complement.
TTCATACTCCTGTGACTCGGCCAACGTTGTCTACCTCATACGTTGCAGGAAAGGATGCCCCGGAGCATGGTACATTGGCGAGACCATGCAGACACTGCGACAACGGAAGAACGGACACCGCGCAACAATCGCCAGACAGGAGGGTTCCCTCCCAGTCGGGGAACACTTCAGCAGTCAAGGACATTCAGCCACCGATCTTCGGGTAAGCGTTCTCCAAGGCGGCCTTCGAGACACATGACAACGCAAAATCGTCGAGCAGAAATTGATAGCCAAGTTCCACACCCATGAGGACGGCCTCAACCGGGTTCTTGGGTTCATGTCACGCTACACGTAACCCCACCAGCGGAAAAAGAGTTATCTGTTTTTAATACAACTGATCATTCTCTCTCTTTCTCTTCCTTTCGGATGTTTCTCTCTCTCTCTCTCTCTGTCTTTTGTTCTGACCGTTTGTATATTCAGTAGTCCTGTACGTAATGTCTCTCTGTCTGAACACTTTGATTGCCTTGACAACGGGCAGTTGGAAAGATTATCTGTAATCACCAGGCATTGTTCTCTGACTATATGTGCGGTAACCTTCATGGAATCGCACACTTCACCTGACGAAGGAGAAAGCCTCCGAAAGCTTGTGATTTTCAAATAAAACTGTTGGACTACAACCTGGTGTTGTAAGATTCCAGACTATCTCAGTGAGAGACTATCTCAGTCTGAGACTATCTCAATGTGAGACTATCTCAGTGTGAGACTATGACAGTACGAGACTATCTCAGTGTGAGACTATCTCAGTGTGAGGGTATCTCAGTGTGAGGGTATCTCAGTGTCAGACTATTTAAGTGTGAGGCTATCTCTGTGTGCGACTATCTCAGTCTGATGCTGTCTCAGTGTGAGACTATCTCAGTGGGATATTACCTCTGTGTGAGGCTATCTCTGTGTGAGACTATCTCTGTGTGAGACTATCTCAGTCTGAGATTATCTCAGTGGGATACTATCTCTGTGGGATACTATCTCTGTGTGAGACTATCTCTGTGTGAGACTATCTCTGTGTGAGACTATCTCTGTGTGAGACTATCTCTGTGGGATACTATCTCTGTGTGAGACTATCTCTGTGTGAGACTATCTCTGTGTGAGACTATCTCAGTCTGAGATTATCTCAGTGGGATACTATCTCTGTGTGAGACTATCTCTGTGTGAGACTATCTCTGTCTGAGACTATCTCAGTCTGAGGCTATCTCAGTCTGAGGCTATCTCAGTCTGAGACTATCTCTGTGGGATACTATCTCTGTGTGAGACTATCTCTGTGTGAGACTATCTCAGTGGGATACTATCTCTGTGTGAGACTATCTCTGTGGGATACTATCTCTGTGTGAGACTATCTCTGTGTGAGACTATCTCTGTGGGATACTATCTCTGTGTGAGACTATCTCAGTGGGATACTATCTCTGTGTGAGACTATCTCTGTGGGATACTATCTCTGTGTGAGACTATCTCTGTGTGAGACTATCTCAGTGTGAGACTATCTCTGTGTGAGACTATCTCTGTGTGAGACTATCTCTGTGTGAGACTATCTCAGTGGGATACTATCTCTGTGTGAGACTATCTCTGTGGGATACTATCTCTGTGTGAGACTATCTCTGTGTGAGACTATCTCTGTGTGAGACTATCTCAGTGGGATACTATCTCTGTGTGAGACTATCTCTGTGGGATACTATCTCAGTCTGAGACTATCTCTGTGGGATACTATCTCTGTGTGAGACTATCTCAGTCTGAGACTATCTCAGTCTGAGACTATCTCTGTGGGATACTATCTCTGTGTGAGACTATCTCTGTGTGAGACTATCTCAGTCTGAGACTGTCTCTGTGTGAGACTATCTCTGTGTGAGACTATCTCAGTGGGATACTATCTCTGTGTGAGACTATCTCAGTCTGAGACTATCTCAGTGTGAGACTGTCTCTGTGTGAGACTATCTCTGTGTGAGACTATCTCAGTGGGATACTATCTCTGTGTGAGACTGTCTCTGTGTGAGACTATCTCTGTGTGAGACTATCTCTGTGTGAGACTGTCTCTGTGTGAGACTGTCTCTGTGTGAGACTATCTCTGTGTGAGACTATCTCTGTGTGAGACTATCTCAGTGGGATACTATCTCTGTGGGATACTATCTCTGTGTGAGACTATCTCAGTCTGAGACTATCTCAGTGGGATACTATCTCTGTGTGAGACTGTCTCTGTGTGAGACTATCTCTGTGTGAGACTATCTCAGTGGGATACTACCTCTGTGTGAGGTGTTCAGCGTTTGGACTACACTTTCTGAGCTGCTGCGACATTGAGACTGCACTGAATCGATGCAAAACTGACCCTTAAGTGGGATTGATCACTGAATGAAGCCTGGGGATCGATGCCTTGCAAAATGAAGGGGAGATGAAGTAAAATATGCTGCCTGTGCTTTTCAGAACAGTCACCCTTCCAGTTTGAAGGTAATATGTAAAGTTTGTACCGTTTCTCTTTGCTCTCTGGTTTCACCGCTTCCCTTTCCAGGTTTGCGCCCCTCCCCACCCAGCCCTTACATCCTGCCCTCCGCACACTGTTTTTGCATCCCGGTAACTGATCGGTGGCGAGGCTTGTTGAGACGGTGTACTAGGCTTTCAGGCTGGTTGGTCTGACGCCTCCTTGTCCATGGAATACCTGGATATCAAGGAGCAGTCATGAATCAGGCTTTCCACTACGATCACCTCACTCTCCTCTTCCGGCCGCACCAGGATGCCGTCATGGTGCCACAACACCCTGGTGCTGTCGTCCAAATACGTGGCAGTGCACAGGAATGGCAGCCGGTCCCCCTGGAAGACCACTTGGCGAAGGGACGGGATCAGCTGCAGAATTGGCAGTTCCAGTGGCCCATCTGAAACAGAATTCAGTGCGGTCAATCCGTTCAGCCGTGTATCGTCATTGGTTACATCTTCTGCCTGCAGGACCATAGACTCTTACAGCACAGAAGGAGGCCATTCGGCCCATCGTGCCTGTGCCGGCTCTTTGAGAGAGCGGTCCAATTAGTCCCGCTCCCCCCACTCTTTCCCCGTCGCCCTTCGAATTTTTCCTTTTCAAGTATTTGTCGAATCCCCTTTCGAAAGTCACTGTTGAATCTGCTTCTACCACCCTTTCAGGCAGCGCGTTCCAGCTCATCCCTCGCTGCGTAAAAATATGTCTCATCTCCCCCCTGGTTCTTTTGCCAATTGTCTTAAATCTGTGTCCTCTGGTTACCAACCCTCCCACCAATGGAAACAGTTTCTCCCTATCTATTCTGTCAAAACCCCTCGTAATTTTGAACACCTCCATTAAATCTCCCCTCAACCTTCTCTGCTCTGAGGAGAACAATCCCAGCTTCTCCAGTCTCTTCACATAACTGAAGTCCCTCATCCATTCTGGTAAATCTCTTCTGCACCCTCTCTCAGGCCCTGACATCCTTCCTAAAGCACGGTGCCCAGAATTGGACACAATACTCCAGCCTAACCAGTGATTTATAAAGGTTGAGCATAACTTCCTTGCTTTTGTACTCTATGCCTCTATTTACAAAGCCAAGTCTGCTCCCAAGTTGCAGGAAAGGGAGAACGGGGTTTCAGCTGCCTCCACCATTCTGCCAAACACTTCTTTTCTCTTTGATAACTCTTGATTCTTCATAAGTTTTTCCAAATCTGAGGATGCTAATCTAAGCCTTCTCCTGAACTCCTGGGTAAGATACAAGAAGCAGCTTGTCGTAGAATAGACAAATCTCTCTCATAAGAATTTCTCTCTCTCTCCGTCACAATCTTGACTCCATTTTAACAGGCGGAAAATTGAAGGTCTGTGATTCTGGGCAGCCAGCAATGGAAACTCAGAAAACCAGGTCCTTTGGAATGTTAAGCACATGGCTGTTTATGAACCACGGCAATCAAATGAATTGTTTATTTTCACAGTTTCTGAAGCAAGCAACCTCTCAGATGCAATGGTATGAAGTCAAAACACATTACATAGGAACAGGAGTAGGCCATTCAGCCCCTCAAGCCTGTTCTGCCATTCAATTAGATCATGGCTGATCTGTATCTTAACTCCATCGACCCGCCTTAGTTCCGTAACCCTTAATACCCTTACCTGGCAAATGTCTATCGATCACAGTTTTGAAATTTTCAATTGACCCCCAGCCTCAACAGCTATTTGGGGGAGAGAGTTCCAGATTTCCACTCCCCTTTGTGTGAAGAAGTGCTTCCTGACATCACGCCTGGACGGCCTAGCTCTAATTTTAAGGTTATGCCCCCTTGTTCTGGACTCCCCCACCAGAGGAAATAGTTTCTCTCTATCGACCCTATCAAATCCTGTAATCATCTTAAACACCTCAATTAGATCACCCCTTCTATATTCAAGGGAATACAAGCCGAGTCTATGGTACCTGGCCTCATAATTTAACCCTTTTAGCCCCGGTATTATTCTGGTGAAACTGCGCTGCACCCCCTCCAAGGCCAATATATCCGTCCTGAGATGCAGTGCCAGAACTGAATGCAGCACTCCAGATGGGGTCTAATCAGAGTTCTGTACAGCTGTGACATAACTTCCATCCCTTTGTATTCCAGCTCCCTGGAGATAAAGGCCAACATTTCACTGGTTATAATAACTGGGGAGCATCTGTTGTTAACCAGTAGGCAAGTCTACCATAGTTTGTCCCCTTTTAGAGTGCCCTATCCAGCAATTTAAACTAGTAAATTACCAGTGGTGTTAATAGTTGATGAATATAAGTTTTTATTGCGTGTAGAAGAATTGGAAGAGACCTCAGAAACTCACTGCACAGCGCTACCTGATGGCCAGAGGCTGCAACTGCATCGTGACAGTTGACATAGCAAAATTGAATGGGAAACGCTGACTCAGCAATATACAATGGGGAAACGGTGACGCAATAGTGCGACCTAAAACCTCGACAACAGGAAGTAAAAATTGTGGACAGAAAGTGTGCCTCCCCAAAAGCCTGATGTTATCTCATGATGCGAAACACTGATTTTTGAGAAAATGCACAGAAGTTACAACATGGAAACAGGCCATTCGGCCCAACCAGTGTGTGTTGGCATTTACCCTCAAAGTGAGCAAACGGTTTACTCCAGAGATTTAGGCCCATAGTCCAGGCTGACACTCCCAGTGCAGTACTGAGGGAGTGCTGCAATGTCGGAGGAGACGTCTTTCGGATGAGACGTTCAAACGAGGCCCTGTCTGCCCTCTCAGGTGGACGTAAAAGATCCCACGGCTACTATTTTGAGGAAGAGCAGGGGAGTTCGCCGTGGTGTCCTGGCCAATATTCATCTCTCAACCAACATCATTAAAAAAAACAGATTATCAGATTGCTGTTTGTGGGAGCTTGCTGTGCGCAAATTGGCTGCCGCCTGTCTCTACATTACAGTGACTACACTTCAAAAGTACCTCATTAGCTGTAAAGTGCTTTGGGACGTCCTGAGGTTGTGAAAGTTGTATTAATGTAAGTTCTTTCTTTCTTTAATGTCGATTTTCAAACGTAAAACACAATCCCACCCTCTGCCCCACCTCCATGCTATTTCTTTGACTGGCTTCATATTTAACAAAAGGTGGCAAACCCCCAGTCCAATCTACGCCATGGTCTCTTGTATGGCTGACTCTTACGTTGACTTCAGGGTTAATGGGACAAATGAGGCTCTCACATTCTGAATATGGGAGGCTGAGCCAAGGAGAGATAATTAAAGTTTACTGGTACGCGACCAATTGTATAATTGTGTTTTCATTGTGCCCCTGACAAAAAAAATACGCTTGAAAATGATTCGCACAAGCTTTGAACTGATCTCCAAATATCTGCAGTTTAAAACATGGCATGGGACTGGTTTGAGATTAAAAGAAAGTTTAAAGAAACATTCATTTTGCCAAAAGTGGGAGCCAACTTCATAACAGAATCAATCACATGCCAGACTGTGAAATAGCAAGCCTCTTTGAGATCTTTCCCCAACATCCGAAACAAATTTGCAGTCCTCACCACTTTGTCTTGCTTTATTTTCCTCCTGAGACGGAATTGAATAATTTAAAGACGAGAGTCTGCATTGTTAAATCGCATGATCTGTAAAATGCTTCGGCACAGAACCAGGACATTCGCCTCAAGTTTACACCAGCGATTTTCTCCACGAGTCACCCAGTCTAATCCCACTCTCCTGTTCAATCCCCCTCCCTTCAATATCCCACCCAGTCTAATCCCACTCTCCTGTTCAATCCCCCTCCCTTCAATAACCCACCCAGTCTAATCCCACTCTCCTGTTCAATCCCCCTCCCTTCAATATCCCACCCAGTCAAATCCCACTCTCCTGTTCAATCCCCCTCCCTTCAATATCCCAACCAGTCTAATCCCACTCTCCTGTTCAATCCCCCTCCCTTCAATATCCCACCCAGTCTAATCCCACTCTCCTGTTCAATCCCCCTCCCTTCAATATTTCACGTAGTCTAATCCCACTCTCCTGTTCAATCCCCCTCCTTTCAATATCCCACCCAGTCTAATCCCACTCTCCTGTTCAATCCCCCTCCCTTCAATATCCCACCCAGTCTAATCCCACTCTCCTGTTCAATCCCCCTCCCTTCAATATCCCACCCAGTCTAATCCCACTCTCCTGTTCAATCCCCCTCCCTTCAATATTTCACCTAGTCTAATCCCACTCTCCTGTTCACTCCACATACCCTTTAATATCCCACCTAGTCTAATCCCACTCTCCTGTTCAATCCCCCTCCCTTTAATATCTCACCGAGTCTAATCCCACTCATCTGTTCAATCCCCCTCACTTTAATATCTCACCTAGTCTAATCCCACTCTCCTGTTCAATCCCCATCCCCTTTAATATCCCACCTACTCTAATCTCACTTTCCTGTTCAATCCCCATCCCCTTTAATATCCCACCTAGTCTAACACCACTCTCCTGTTCAATCCCCATCCCCTTTAATATCCCACCTAGTCTAATCCCACTCTCCTGTTCAATCCCCATCCCCTTTAATATCCCACGTAGTCTAATCCCACTCTCCTGTTCAATCCCCCTCCCGTCAATATCCCACCCAGTCTAATCCCACTCTCCTGTTCAATCCCCCTCCCTTCAATATTCCACCAAGTCTAATCCCACTCTCCTGTTCAATCCCCCTCCCTTCAATATCCCACCCAGTCTAATCCCACTCTCCTGTTCAATCCCCCTCCCTTCAATATTTCACCTAGTCTAATCCCACTCTCCTGTTCAATCCCCCTCCCTTCAATATCCCACCCAGTCTAATCCCACTCTCCTGTTCAATCCCCCTCCCTTCAATATTCCACCAAGTCCAATCCCACTCTCCTGTTCACTCCCCATACCCTTTAATATCCCACCTAGTCTAATCCCACTCTCCTGTTCAATCCCCCTCCCTTCAATATTCCACCTATTGTAATCCCACTCTCCTGTTCAATCCCCCTCCCTTCAATATCCCACCTAGTCTAATCTCGCTCTCCTGTTCAATCCCCATACCCTTTAATATCCCACCCAGTCTAATCCCACTCTCCTGTTCAATCCCCCTCCCTTTAATATCTCACCGAGTCTAATCCCACTCTCCTGTTCAATCCCCCTCCCTTTAATATCTCACCTAGTCTAATCCCACTCTCCTGTTCAATCCCCATCCCCTTTAATATCCCACCTAGTCTAACACCACTCTCCTGTTCAATCCCCATCCCCTTTAATATCCCACCTAGTCTAATCCCACTCTCCTGTTCAATCCCCATCCCCTTTAATATCTCACCTAGTCTAATCCCACTCTCCTGTTCAATCCCCATCCCCTTTAATATCCCACCTAGTCTAATCCCACTCTCCTGTTCAATCCCCATCCCCTTTAATATCTCACCTAGTCTAATCCCACTCTCCTGCTCACTCCCCATACCCTTTAATATCCCACCTAGTCCAATCCCACTCTCCTGTTCAATCCCCATCCCCTTTAATATCCCACCCAGTCTAATCCCACTCTCCTGTTCAATCCCCCTCCCTTTAATATCTCACCTAGTCTAATCCCACTCTCCTGTTCAATCCCCATCCCCTTTAAAATCCCACCTACTCTAATCTCACTTTCCTGTTCAATCCCCATCCCCTTTAATATCCCACCTAGTCTAATCCCACTCTCCTGTTCAATCCCCATCCCCTTTAATATCCCACCTAGTCTAATCCCACTCTCCTGCTCACTCCCCATACCCTTTAATATCCCACCTAGTCTAATCCCACTCTCCTGCTGGCTCCCCATACCCTTTAATATCCCACCTAGTCTAATCCCACTCTCCTGCTCACTCCCCATACCCTTTAATATCCCACCTAGTCTAATCCCACTCTCCTGCTGGCTCCCCATATCCTTTAATATCCCACCCAGTCTGATCCCACTCTCCTGATCACTCCCCATACCCTTTAATATCCCACCCAGTCTAATCCCACTCTCCTGATCACTCCCCATACCCTTTAATATCTCACCTAGTCTAATCCCACTCTCCTGCTCACTCCCCATACCCTTTAATATCCTACCTAGTCTAATCCCACTCTCCTGCTCAATCCCCATACCCTTTAATATCCCACCTAGTCTAATCCCACTCTCCTGCTCACTCCCCATACCCTTTAATATCCCACCTAGTCTAATCCCACTCTCCTGCTCAATCCCCATACCCTTTAATATCCCACCCAGTCTAATCCCACTCTCCTGTTCAATCCCCATACCCTTTAATATCCCACCTAGTCCAATCCCACTCTCCTGCTCAATCCCCATACCCTTTAATATCCCACCCAGTCTAATCCCACTCTCCTGTTCAATCCCCATACCCTTTAATATCCCACCTAGTCTAATCCCACTCTCCTGCTCAATCCCCATACCCTTTAATATCCCACCCAGTCTAATCCCACTCTCCTGTTCAATCCCCATACCCTTTAATATCCCACCTAGTCTAATCCCACTCTCCTGCTCAATCCCCATACCCTTTAATATCCCACCCAGTCTAATCCCACTCTCCTGTTCAATCCCCATACCCTTTAATATCCCACCTAGTCCAATCCCACTCTCCTGCTCAATCCCCATACCCTTTAATATCCCACCTAGTCCAATCCCACTCTCCTGCTCAATCCCCATACCCTTTAATATCCCACCCAGTCTAATCCCACTCTCCTGTTCAATCCCCATACCCTTTAATATCCCACCTAGTCTAATCCCACTCTCCTGCTCAATCCCCATACCCTTTAATATCCCACCTAGTCTAATCCCACTCTCCTGCTCAATCCCCATACCCTTTAATATCCCACCCAGTCTAATCCCACTCTCCTGTTCAATCCCCATCCCCTTTAATATCCCACCCAGTCTAATCCCACTCTCCTGCTCAATCCCCATACCCTTTCATGTCCCACCCAGTCTAATCCCACTCTCCTGTTCAATCCCCATACCCTTTAATATCCCACCGAGTCTAATCCCACTCTCCTGTTCAATCCCCATACCCTTTAATATCCCACCTAGTCTAATCCCACTCTCCTGCTCAATCCCCATACCCTTTAATATCCCACCCAGTCTAATCCCACTCTCCTGCTCACTCCCCATACCCTTTAATATCCCACCTAGTCTATTCCCACTCTCCTGCTCAATCCCCATACCCTTTAATGTCCCACCCAGTCTAATCACACTCTCATCTCCCTGTGCGACAACTTTTTTTCCAATCTTCCCTTTAATTCTTTTTTGTGATTATCTCACACTTGTATCCCCGTGTTACTGTCGCATTGTGCAGTGGAAACAATCTTTCACTATTTACCTTATCATGGCCTTTCGTAATCTATCAGGTCACTCCTTAATCTCCTGAACTCTGGTGAACATCTCAAGTCTCCTTATAATTGTAACCGCTCATTCCCTGGTAACATTCCAGTCGAGGTTTCCTACAAAATTCACTCAATACCTAGTGCTCCACTACTACATGGTGTTGCTACACATGGCCGCGCCCCCTCTCTATCTCTGTGACCTCCTCCAGCCCTACAACCCTCCGAGATCTCTGCACTCCTCCAATTCTGGCCTCTTGCGTATCCCCGATTTTCAATAGCACCACAACTGGCGGCCGTGCCTTCAGCTGCCCAGGCCCTAAGCTCTGGAACACCCTCCCTAAACCTCTCCGCCTTTCCACCTCTCTCTCCTCCTTTAAGATGCCCGTTAAAACCTACCTCTTTGACTAAGTTTTTGGTCACCTGTCCTAATATCTCCTTATATGGCTCGGTGTCACATTTTTGTCTAATAATGCTCATGTGATTTTAAAATTCTCATCCTTGCTTTCAAATCCCTCCATGGCCTCACCCCTCCCTATCTCTGTAACCTCCTCCAGCCCTACAACCCTCCGAGATCTCTGCACTCCTCCAATTCTTGCCTCTTGCGCATCCCCGATTTTAATCGCTCCGCCATTGGCGGCCGTGCCTTCAGCTGCCCGGGCCCTAAGCTCTGGAATTCCCTCCCTAAACCTCTCCGCCTCTCTCTCCTCCTTTAAGACACTCCTTAAAAACTACCTCTTTGACCAAGCTTTTGGTCACCTGTCCTAATATCTCCTTTTGTGGCTCGTTGTTAAATTTTGTTTGATAATCGCTCCTGTGAAGCGCCTTGGGACATTTTATTATGTTAAAGGCGCTATATAAATGCAAGTTGTTGTTGTTACACTTACCACACACCAGCTGGCTTTCCTTCAAGTCTTTGAATGGTTGTCCGCTCAGTGCTTTGGGATAGGCACACACCGTCTCCTCGGAGATCCGCACCGAGCTGTTCTTCTCCCAGTTCAGCATCCACCGCATGTTACAGTCACATACAAGGAACTCGCTGTTGAAATCACTGAAAGCGAAAGGACACAGAGAGGTCCAGTTTCCCACTTGGAATCGGAGCGAGAGAAAGAAAATCAAATGGGAGGCGTAGTGGGTTTAGGGGCTGGCCTTTTGCCTCTGAGCCCTGCCTTCGAACCCAACAATGGGATTAAAGTCCCCTCTGCTCGCTGCAAGGGTCCGACATGAAATGAGTTGGGCAGTCTCAGCCCAGTTCCTGTCCGGCAGAAAGCCACCTCCAATTCGGCACAGATTGGACAATCTCACTCAGAGAGGCCGGCTGTTGTGGGAAACGGGGGAATATGTCACGGGGGGGGGGAAGGCTCTTCTGGAAATGGGGCTGAGATTCGCTGTTGAAGCAGAGTGGAGGGAGCTTTACTCTGTATCTAACCCGTGCTGTACCTGCCCTGGGAGTGTTTGATGGGACAGTGTAGAGGGAGCTTTACTCTGTATCTAACCCGTGCTGTACCTGCCCTGGGAGTGTTTGATGGGACAGTGTAGAGGGAGCTTTTCTCTGTATCTAACCCGTGCTGTACCTGCCCTGGGAGTGTTTGATGGGACAGTGTAGAGGGAGCTTTACTCTATATCTAACCCGTGCTGTACCTGCCCTGGGAGTGTTTGATGGGACAGTGTAGAGGGAGCTTTACTCTGTATCTAACCCGTGCTGTACCTGCCCTGGGAGTGTTTGATGGGACAGTGTACGGGGAGCTTTACTCTGTATCTAACCCGTGCTGTACCTGCCCTGGGAGTGTTTGATGGGACAGTTGTAGGGGGAACTTTACTTTGTATCTAACCCGTGCTGTACCTGCCCTGGGAGTGTTTGGTGATGGCAGTGGGATATTTTTGGTGAATTTCTGTATTCACCAAAGTGAATGGTGCCAATGCCAGGGAAACTGCCTTTTCCTCTTGGCGCCCAGTGCGAGTATGATGGGCTGGTTGCAGAGCACAGCTCCCACTGCTTGGACCTTGTAATGTATCTCTCCCCCTAATGCAACTATGGGACATATCCAGCAATCAAGTGAGATGCTCAACTCAGTCCAACTTTATATTGGATAGTTTTGTGTTCAAATCCCTCCATGGCCTCGCCCCCTCCCTATCTCTGTAACCTCCTCCAGCTCTACAACCCTCCGAGATCCCGGCACTCCTCCAATTCTGGCCTCTTGCCCATCCCTGATTTCCTTCGCCCCCACCATTGGCGGCCGTGCCTTCAGCTGCCTGGGCTTTAAAATCTACCTCTTTGGTCACCTGTCCTAATATCTCTTTATGTGGCTTGGTGTCAAATTTTGTCTGATAACGCTCCTGTGTAGCGCTTTGGGACATTCTATAAATGCAAGTTGTTGTAGTAGACTCACAACCACTAGGGACTGGATTGAGACTAATTTTTTCCTGGAACTCCATGCTCAGCAGGGAAAGTGCAGATAATGGTCTTTGCTCGATCTGAACCCCAGCCACACTCACTTATATTCTGTTCCATGGGAGGTGAGAGGATAAGATGGTGCTGAGTTAAACAAAAGATCTACCGGACAGCACTTGGGGGCTGACTGACTCAGCGGGGGGCCACTTGAAACTCCCTCGCGGGGAGGGAAACTCATAGGATGGGCTTGGCTCAGAGGGTAGCATTCTCATCTCTTGAATCAGAAGGTTGTGGGTTCAAGTCCCACTCCAGGGACTCAAGCATGTGATCTGGAATGAACATCCTGCCCAATATTACTCTGCATTGACTTCAATAGAGATTAAAATTGGGCTAGGTATAAAACCAGTGTTGCCCCTGGTCCTGTCAGTTTTCCAATGGGCAGGTTAAGTTAAACCTCCCCACAACCAGTGAGTCTTGATCTGCTGACAGACCCTCGGGATTATTGAAGGGATTAAGTCAACATCACTTCAAGTCATGGAGTTATACCGGCAGAAAGCTCTTGACTCAAAGTCCACAATTTAATTGGAACCGGACAAGTGAGAGAAAGGAAACAAACATGGGAGAATATTTCTGATCTTATTTTATACTCTTTTTCTCTCTCTCTCTCTCTCTCTCAAGAGGCTCGCCCGCGACATCCTCCGACCCGCCCGGCGGGCACTTGGCTCCCTGCCACGTCTCTGCCAATGCCACTCTGGCAGCCCCGATGACCAGGGCAGCCCAGGGCCGTCACGGTCGGGACTCACCGTCTCCCCCCTTCTTGTGATGGGATGGCTGAGGCACGGGGAGGTCGCTGGCAATGAGGTGGGCGCTGTCAGCGGCTGGAGGCAGTCCCCTATCCACCATTTTAAGGCAGCCGTTAACCTGTTCATCTCAAACTAGCCGACCACCCGTGGCATTGCACATGGAGATTGAGACTAAGTGTAATCTTCAGGTGAAGTGGGGTTGGAGAGCGTGGTATAACTGGACCATGGGTATGCAGAAATAATTCAGTCAACATTTTCAAGTCATACATTCTGTCCTTATTTTTGAACAATACTTTGATTTGTTATTATTTATAGTTAAATAGCAGAACTTAGGGTAATTGGAGAAGCAGAGAAGTATAGTTGGTTGGAGCACAGGCGTTTCTCTGCAGTAGAGGCTGAGGAGAGGAGAAACGGAGGTGTTATAGCGCCACCACTGATGGGAGGGTGTAATTACAGCGTGACACGTTTACATAGGCAGTTCCCATTATAAATATGAACGTGGGAATTTATAATGGGAAATGTTGACACAAAAATGTGACAACAGGAAGTAAGGTTTTGTAGGCAGGAGGTGCGCACAGAGGTAAGGCTTTTAATATATTATTGATGGTTTAAAGCTTCCATTAAAATAGTGAATGGAGGAATGTCTTACAAACACGCTAAATAACCATCCGCTAATATCGGCAGGAATCATTTTTGAGGGATATGTGCACAATACCAGTCACAAACACATATGGTAGTTCGCAAGGCATTCACGCTCTGACTTGCTGTACCCCCTGGAACAGATCAAATTCCTCGCACTGGAAATGCCACTCACTTGGGTGTAATTACATAGAATTTACAGCATAGAAACAGGCCATTTGGCCCAACCGGTCCATGCCAGCATTTATGCTCCACATGAGCCTCCTCCCACCCCTCTTCATCTCACCCTATCAGCATATCCTTCTATTCCCTTCTCCCTCTTGTGTTTATCTATCTTCCACTTAAATGCATCTCTGCTGTTCGCCTCAACTACTCCTTGTGGTAGTGAGTTCCACATTCTAATCACTCTCTGGGTGAAGAAGTTTCTCCTGAATTCCTTATTGGATTTATTAGTGACTATCTTATATTTATGGCCCTAAGTTTTGGACAGCCCCCCTCCAAAGCTTCTCTACGTCTACCCTATCGAACCCCTTCACGGTTTTAAAGATCTCTATTAGGTCACCCCTCAGCCTACTCTTTTCTACAGAAAAGAGCCCCAGCCTGTTCAACCTTTCCTGATAGTTATATCCTCTCAGTTCTGGTATTATCCTTGTATGTCTTTTTTGCACCTGCTCCAGTGTCTCATACAAACATGCTACCCCTCCAGTACCCAGAGATAGCATGGTGCAGCAGGGCTTGGCTCAGTAGGTAGCACTCTCACCTCTCAGTCAGAAGGTCGTGGGTTCAAGTCCCACTCTTGAGACTCGAGTATAAAATCTAGGCTGACACTTCAATGCAGTACTGAGGGAGTGCTACACTGTCAGAGGTGCCTTCTTTCAGATGATACATTAAACCGAGGCCCTGTCTGCCCTGTCAGGTGGATGTTAAAAGAGCCTATGGCACTGCAGAAGAGCAGGGAGTTCTCCCTAGTGTCCTGACCAACATTTATCACTCAACCAACATCACCAAACACTGGTCATTTATCTCAATTGCTGTTTGTTGGACCTTGCTGTGTGCAAATTGGCTGCCTTGTTCACCTAGATAACAACAGTAACTGCACTTCATAAAGCACTTAATTGGCTGTGAAGTGCTTTGGGATGTCCTGAGGAACTATATAACTGCAAGTCAGGAAAGATGGGAAGGCCTTAGAGAGGATGCAGAAGAGATTTACTATAATGATACCAGGGATGAGGGACTTTAGTTACGTGGATAGACTGGAGAAGCTGGGATTGTTCTCCTTGGAACAGAGACGGTTGCGAGGAGATTTGATAGAGGTATTCAAAATCTTGAAGGGTGTAGATAGAGGAAAAAATGTTCCCATTGGTAGAAGGGTCAACAACTAGAGGATATAGATTTAAGGTGACATGAGGAAAAACTTTTTAGGATCTGGAATGCACTGCCCGAGGGGGTGGTGGAGGCAGATTCAATCATGGCCTTCAAAAGGGAACTGGATAAGTACTTGAAAGGAAAAAAAATTGTGGGGCTACGGGGAGAGGGGCGGGGGAGTGGGACGAGCTGGATTACTCTTGCATAGAGCCGGCGCGGACTCGATGGGCCGAATGGCCTCCTTCCGTGCTGTAACCTTTCTATGATTCGAAGTTCTTTCTTTCTGAGTGAAAACGCAACAGAAATGACTTCACAAATGGACCCCAAGTTGGCCAGGCACAGTAAAACCAGAGGAAAGTTTGGGCTTCAATAGACAAAGGCCAGGCAAGGTAAGGGCACCCGGCGTCTTAGGCAGGAATTTGTACGATCTCCATCATACTCACATGACTTTAAGAGAGACCAAGGCATCAAAGAGGTCCGGGTAGAGGGTGGAGTAGATGTTCCCTGACAGATTCCTGTTAAGTTTGTAAATAATCAGCCATTAGAAATTCCCAGGGCAGTGCGAGAAACCGCGACAATTTTAACACAGGAAACGTTGACACTGCAGCACAGGGTCCGTCTCGCTTCAGAAACGGTTTCACACCATCTCAAGTCGGTTTTAAAGGGGTGTCTCACCCGGCTATGGGAGGGGACGGGGGAAAAAAATCGTCCGTTATTTCCAACCCGCTGATAGAAGCAACACTGAGAACGCGCTACGTGTGATGTGACTGTATTGCGTGCCGACGACCAGAGTGAGGTGTGACAAACATTCCTCGCTGGGCTTAAGGCTTTGAAAAAAGAGAATTTTGACGCAGAAGGGGAACTTGTAACCGACTCGAAGGTCAAAAGTCGTTGAGGCTTCTTCCTCGGGTTAAACCCCGCCCGCCCCTCTCGGCCGGAGGTTAAAGGTCCCACAGCACAATCGGAACAGCAGGAGATTTCTCCCCGGCCTCCCGGTCAACATTCATCCCTCGACCAGCACCAGAACAAGCAATTAACTGGTCATTTATCTGACTGCTGTTAGTGGGATCTTGTTGTGCGCAAACTGGTTGCCATGCCTCCCTTCAGAACAGCGAGTACACTTCAAAAGTACTTCATTGGCGGCAAAGAGCTTTGCAAGGTGCCAGGCAGCCTGCGGGAATCACCGTATCAAAGAGAAGCTAAACTCCCTTCACGGGGGGGAAGAACTTAAAAGGGCAATAACAAGAACTGAGCAGCCTCGGGTGTGGGCCCCACGCATACTCACAGTCTGGTCAGGCTCGTCAGGCTCTGAAACATTGCAGGGCTGAGGCATCCGATTCTGTTATTGGACAGGTCTCTGCAATTAAAGTAAAATAGCACAATTAATGAATAAATCAGAGTACGAAAGTAATTGTGTTAACCACATTCGGAAGATCGACCAACATCCAGGGCACCGGAAGATTGACAATGTAACCTCTGGTGAAGAAAGGGATAAACCAGGTAACGATAGACCAGTCAGCCTGACCTCGAGTAAGCTTCTAGAGGACTTAATATGGGTTAAAGTTAATACTCGCTAATAAAGACAAGGGTTAAAAAAGGATAACCAACACTGATTTGTAAGAGGCAAGTTGTATCTGACAAATTTAATAGAGTTCTTTGAGCAAATAGCAGACTGCATTGAAAAGGAAATGTGTTTATGGATTTTCAGAAGGCATTTGATAAGGTGCCACAAAGGAGTCTTGTTTATCAAATGAAGGCACACACAGGGGGGAAATCTTGACTCTGTGCGATTGTGTATCACGGGTGATAGCGAGCGGGCAGCCTCTCTCCCCATTTTTATTTCCAAAGTCAAAATTGCCCCCGCAGTATTGAAGGGGATGTGGCTACATTGGTAGGGAGCTGGTTACAGTACAGAGTGGTGGTTAATGAATTTTCTTTGGACTGGAGGGATGTGAACAACGGTGTCCCCCAGGGGTGAGCGTTGGGACTATTGCTCATCTCAATACATATCAAAATGACCTGGATTTGGGTAGCGGGGACACAATATCAAAATTTGCAGACAACACAAAGCTGGGGACCACGGTTAACAGTGAACAGGAATGCAAGTCACTCCAGGACAAAGTGGTAGATCGGGCATGATAGACGTCAGGTAACATTTCAAATTGGAGAAATGTGAAGTGGTCCATTTTGGGAGGAAGAATAAGGAGAGAAAATGCACACTAAATGGTAAAACTTGAAAAGGAGTAGAGGAAGCAGAAAGATTGAGGGAGGACAAGTTGATACAGCTTTAAAAAAAAGATGTGGGATCTGAGGTGTAATAAATAGAGGCATCGAGTAAAAAATCAAAGAGGCAAAGCTACACAGGTCTAACAAGCTGCTGTTAGAATACTGTGTCCCGTATTGGGTATCTCATTTTAAGAAGGATCTTAAATCTGTATCCTCTGGTTACCAACCCTCCTGTCAGTGGGAAGAGTTTCTCCCCATCGACTATCAAACCAGTCACTGGGAGGCAGTGCAGTGCAGGCAAGACACGCAAAACAACAAAACACCAACCCCGCAGGCAGTCAAATGAGGAAACAATCTTTATTTGTCCAGGCCGACTCTCCAGTGGGGGGGGGAAGGGAGTGTGTGTGTGGGGGGGAAGGGAGTGTGTGTGGGGGGGGAAGGGAGTGTGTGTGTGGGGGGGGGGGAAGGAGTGTGTGTGGGGGGGGGAAGGGAGTGTGTGTGTGGGGGGAAGGGAGTGTGTGTGGGGGGGGGGAAGGGAGTGTGTGTGTGGGGGGGGGGAAGGGAGTGTGTGTGGGGGGGGGGAAGGGAGTGTGTGTGTGGGGGGAAGGGAGTGTGTGTGTGGGGGGGAAGGGAGTGTGTGGGGGGGGAAGGGAGTGTGTGTGTGGGGGGGGAAGGGAGTGTGTGTGTGGGGGGGGGGGAAGGGAGTGTGTGTGTGGGGGGGGGGAAGGAGTGCTGTGTGTGGGGGGGGGAAGGGAGTGTGTGTGGGGGGGGAAGGGAGTGTGTGTGTGGGGGGGGGGAAGGGAGTGTGTGTGTGGGGGGGAAGGGAGTGTGTGTGTGGGGGGAAGGGAGTGTGTGTGTGGGGGGGGAAGGGAGTGTGTGTGTGGGGGGGAGGGGGAGGGAGTGTGTGTGGGGGGGGAAGGGAGTGTGTGTGTGGGGGGAAGGGAGTGTGTGTGGGGGGGAAGGGAGTGTGTGTGGGGGGGGGAAGGGAGTGTGTGTGTGGGGGGGAAGGGAGTGTGTGTGTGGGGGGAAGGGAGAGTGTGTGGGGGGGGGGAAGGGAGTGTGTGTGTGGGGGGGGAAGGGAGTGTGTGTGTGGGGGGGGAAGGGAGTGTGTGTGTGGGGGGGGAAGGGAGTGTGTGTGGGGGGGGAAGGGAGTGTGTGTGGGGGGGGAAGGGAGTGTGTGGGGGGGGGGAAGGGAGTGTGTGGGGGGGGGGAAGGGAGTGTGTGGGGGGGGAAGGGAGTGTGTGTGGGGGGGGAAGGGAGTGTGTGTGGGGGGGGGGAAGGGAGTGTGTGTGGGGGGGGGAAGGGAGTGTGTGTGGGGGGGGAAGGGAGTGTGTGTGTGGGGGGGGAAGGGAGTGTGTGTGTGGGGGGGGAAGGGAGTGTGTGTGGGGGGGGGAAGGAGTGTGTGTGGGGGGGGGAAGGGAGTGTGTGTGTGGGGGGGGAAGGGAGTGTGTGTGGGGGGGGAAGGGAGTGTGTGTGGGGGGGGAAGGGAGTGTGTGGGGGGGGGGGAAGGGAGTGTGTGTGGGGGGGGGAAGGGAGTGTGTGTGGGGGGGAAGGGAGTGTGTGTGGGGGGGGGAAGGGAGTGTGTGTGGGGGGGGGAAGGGAGTGTGTGTGGGGGGGGAAGGGAGTGTGTGTGGGGGGGGGAAGGGAGTGTGTGTGTGGGGGGGGAAGGGAGTGTGTGTGGGGGGGGGAAGGGAGTGTGTGTGTGGGGGGGGAAGGGAGTGTGTGTGTGGGGGGGAAGGGAGTGTGTGTGGGGGGGGAAGGGAGTGTTGTGTGGGGGGGGGAAGGGAGTGAGTGTGTGTGGGGGGGAAGGGAGTGTGTGTGGGGGGGGGAAGGGAGTGTGTGTGGGGGGGAAGGGAGTGTGTGTGTGGGGGGGGGGAGTGTGTGGGGGGGGGAAGGGAGTGTGTGTGGGGGGGGGGAGGAGTGTGTGTGTGGGGGGGGGAAGGGAGTGTGTGTGTGGGGGGGGGGAAGGGAGTGTGTGTGGGGGGGAGGGAGTGTGTGGGGGGGGGAAGGGAGTGTGTGGGGGGGGAAGGGAGTGTGTGTGGGGGGGGAAGGGAGTGTGTGGGGGGGGGGAAGGAGTGTGTGTGGGGGGGGGAAGGGAGTGTGTGTGGGGGGGGGAAGGGAGTGTGTGTGGGGGGGAAGGGGAGTGTGTGTGGGGGGGAAGGGAGTGTGTGTGGGGGGGGGGAGTGTGTGTGTGGGGGGAAGGGAGTGTGTGTGGGGGGGGAAGGGAGTGTGTGTGGGGGGGAAGGGAGTGTGTGTGGGGGAGGGGAGTGTGTGTGGGGGGGGGAAGGGAGTGTGTGTGGGGGGGGAAGGGAGTGTGTGTGGGGGGGGAGGGAGTGTGTGTGGGGGGGGGGAAGGGAGTGTGTGTGGGGGGGGGAGTGTGTGGGGGGGAAGGGAGAGTGTGTGTGGGGGGGGAAGGGAGTGTGTGTGGGGGGGGGAAGGGAGTGTGTGTGTGGGGGGGGAAGGGAGTGTGTGTGGGGGGGGGGAAGGGAGTGTGTGTGGGGGGGGGGAAGGGAGGTGTGTGTGGGGGGCGAAGGGAGTGTGTGGGGGGGGGGAAGGGAGTGTGTGTGTGGGGGGGGGGAAGGGAGTGTGTGTGGGGGGGGGAAGGGAGTGTGTGTGTGGGGGGGGAAGGGAGTGTGTGTGGGGGGGGGAAGGGAGTGTGTGTGGGGGGGAAGGAGGAGTGTGTGTGGGGGGAAGGGAGTGTGTGTGGGGGGGAAGGGAGTGTGTGTGGGGGGGGGAAGGGAGTGTGTGTGGGGGGGGAAGGGAGTGTGTGTGTGGGGGGGGAAGGGAGTGTGTGTGTGGGGGGAAGGGAGTGTGTGTGTGGGGGGGGAAGGGAGTGTGTGTGGGGGGGGGAAGGGAGTGTGTGTGGGGGGGGGAAGGGAGTGTGTGTGGGGGGGGGAAGGGAGTGTGTGTGTGGGGGGGAAGGGAGTGTGTGTGTGGGGGGGAAGGGAGTGTTTTGGGGAAGGAGTGTGTGTGGGGGGGGAAGGGAGTGTGTGTGGGGGGGAAGGGAGTGTGTGTGTGGGGGGGAAGGGAGTGTGAGTGGGGGGAAAGGGAGTGTGTGGGGGGGAAGGGAGTGTGTGTGGGGGGGGAAGGGAGTGTGTGTGGGGGGGGGAAGGGAGATGTGTGTGGGGGGGAAGGGAGTGTGTGTGGGGGGGGAAGGGAGTGTGTGTGTGGGGGGAAGGGAGTGTGTGTGTGGGGGGGAAGGGAGTGTGTGTGTGGGGGGGAAGGGAGTGTGTGTGTGGGGGGAAGGGAGTGTGTGTGTGGGGGGGGAAGGGAGTGTGTGTGTGGGGGGGGAAGGGAGTGTGTGTGGGGGGGGGAAGGGAGTGTGTGTGTGGGGGGGGGAAGGGAGTGTGTGTGTGGGGGGGAAGGGAGTGTGTGTGGGGGGGGGAAGGGAGTGTGTGGTGGGAAGGAGTGTGTGTGGGGGGGGGAAGGGAGTGTGTGTGTGGGGGGGAAGGGAGTGTGTGTGTGGGGGGGAAGGGAGTGTGTGTGTGGGGGGGAAGGGAGTGTGTTGTGGGGGGGAAGGGAGTGTGTGTGTGGGGGGGGGAAGGGAGTGTGTGTGGGGGGGGAAGGGAGTGTGTGTGTGGGGGGGGAAGGGAGTGTGTGTGGGGGGGGAAGGGAGTGTGTGTGTGGGGGGGGAAGGGAGTGTGTGTGGGGGGGAAGGAGTGTGTGGGGGGGGAAGGGAGTGTGTGTGGGGGGGGAAGGGAGTGTGTGTGGGGGGGGGAAGGGAGTGTGTGTGTGGGGGGAAGGAGTGTGGGGGGGGAAGGGAGTGTGTTGGGGGGGGGAAGGGAGTGTGTGTGGGGGGGGAAGGGAGTGTGTGTGGGGGGGGAAGGGAGTGTGTGTGTGGGGGGGAAGGGAGTGTGTGTGGGGGGGGGAAGGGAGTGTGTGTGTGGGGGGGGAAGGGAGTGTGTGTGGTGGGGGGAAGGGAGTGTGTGTGGGGGGGGAAGGGAGTGTGTGTGGGGGGAGGAAGGGAGTGTGTGTGTGGGGGGGGGAAGGGAGTGTGTGTGTGGGGGGGAAGGGAGTGTGTGTGGGGGGGAAGGGAGTGTGTGTGGGGGGGAAGGGAGTGTGTGTGGGGGGGAAGGGAGTGTGTGTGTGGGGGGGAAGGGAGTGTGTGTGGGGGGGGGAAGGGAGTGTGTGTGGGGGGGGAAGGGAGTGTGTGTGGGGGGGGAAGGGAGTGTGTGTGTGGGGGGGGAAGGGAGTGTGTGTGTGGGGGGAAGGGAGTGTGTGTGTGGGGGGGGGAAGGAGGTGTGTGTGGGGGGAAGGGAGTGTGTGGGGGGGGGAAGGGAGTGTGTGTGGGGGGGGAAGGAGTGTGTGTGGGGGGGAAGGGAGTGTGTGTGTGGGGGGGGAAGGGAGTGTGTGTGTGGGGGGGGGAAGGGAGTGTGTGGTGGGGGGGGGAAGGGAGTGTGTGTGGGGGGGAAGGAGTGTGTGGGGGGGAAGGGAGTGTGTGTGGGGGGGGAAGGGAGTGTGTGGGGGGGGAAGGGAGTGTGTGTGGGGGGGGAAGGGAGTGTGTGTGTGGGGGGGAAGGGAGTGTGTGTGGGGGGGGGAAGGGAGTGTGTGTGGGGGGGGGAGAAGGGAGTGTGTGTGGGGGGGGAAGGGAGTGTGTGGGGGGGGAAGGGAGTGTGTGGTGGGGGGAAGGGAGTGTGTGTGTGGGGGGGGAAGGGAGTGTGTGTGTGGGGGGGGGGAAGGGGAGTGTGTGTGTGGGGGGGGAAGGGAGTGTGTGTGGGGGGGGGAAGGGAGTGTGTGTGGGGGGGGAAGGGAGTGTGTGTGTGGGGGGGGGAAGGGAGTGTGTGTGGGGGGGGGGAAGGGAGTGTGTGTGTGGGAGGGGGAAGGGAGTGTGTGTGGGGGGGGAAGGGAGTGTGTGTGTGGGGGGGGAAGGGAGTGTGTGTGGGGGGGGGAAGGGAGTGTGTGTGTGGGGGGGGAAGGGAGTGTGTGTGGGGGGGAAGGAGTGTGTGTGGGGGGGGGGAAGGGAGTGTGTGTGGGGGGGAAGGAGTGTGTGTGGGGGGGGGAAGGGAGTGTGTGTGGGGGGAAGGGGAGTGTGTGTGTGGGGCGGGGAAGGGAGTGTGTGTGTGGGGGGAAGGGAGTGTGTGTGTGGGGGGGAAGGGAGTGTGAGTGTGGGGGGGGGAAGGGAGTGTGTGTGTGGGGGGGAAGGGAGTGTGTGTGTGGGGGGGGAAGGGAGTGTGTGTGTGGGGGGGAAGGGAGTGTGTGTGGGGGGGGGAAGGGAGTGTGTGTGTGGGGGGGAAGGAGTGTGTGGGGGGGGGAAGGGAGTGTGTGGGGGGGGGGAAGGGAGTGTGTGTGGGGGGGGAAGGGAGTGTGTGTGTGGGGGGGGGGAAGGGAGTGTGTGTGGGGGGGAAGGGAGTGTGTGTGGGGGGGGGAAGGGAGTGTGTGTGTGGGGGGGGAAGGGAGTGTGTGTGGGGGGAAGGGTGTGTGTGGGGGGGGAAGGGAGTGTGTGTGGGGGGGAAGGGAGTGTGTGTGGGGGGGGAAGGGAGTGTGTGTGTGGGGGGGGAAGGGAGTGTGTGGGGGGGGGGAAGGGAGTGTGTGTGTGGGGGGGAAGGGAGTGTGTGTGGGGGGGGGAAGGGAGTGTGTGTGGGGGGGGAAGGGAGTGTGTGTGTGGGGGGGAGGAGTGTGTGTGGGGGGGGAAGGGAGTGTGTGTGGGGGGGGGAAGGGAGTGTGTGTGTGGGGGGGGAAGGGAGTGTGTGTGGGGGGGGGGAAGGGAGGTGTGTTGTGGGGGGGGAAGGGAGTGTGTGTGGGGAGGGTGGGAAGGGAGTGTGTGTGTGGGGGGGGAAGGGAGTGTGTGTGGGGGGGGGAAGGGAGTGTGTGTGGGGGGGGGAAGGGAGTGTGTGTTGGGGGGGAAGGGAGTGTGTGTGGGGAGGGGGAAGGGAGTGTGTGTGGGGGGGGGAAGGGAGTGTGTGTGGGGGGGGAAGGGAGTGTGTGTGGGGGGGAAGGGAGTGTGTGTGGGGGGGGGAAGGGAGTGTGTGTGGGGGGGGAAGGGAGTGTGTGGTGTGGGGGGGAGAGGGAGTGTGTGTGGGGGGGAAGGAGTGTGTGTGGGGGGAGGGGAAGGGAGTGTGTGTGAGGTGGGGGGGAAGGGAGTGTGTGTGAGGGGGAGGGAGTGTGTGGGGGGGAAGGGGTGTGTGGGGGGGGAGGGAGTGGGGGGAGGAGTGTGTGTGGGGGGGGGAAGGGAGTGTGTGTGTGGGGGGGAAGGGAGTGTGTGTGGGGGGGGGAAGGGAGTGTGTGTGGGGGGGGGAAGGGAGTGTGTGTGGGGGGGGGAAAGGGAGAGTGTGTGTGGGGGAAGGGAGTGTGTGTGTGGGGGGGGGAGTGGTGGAGTGTGATGTGGGGGGGGAAGGAGTGTGTGTGTGGGGGGGGGAAGGGAGTGTGTGTGGGGGGGGGAAGGAGTGTGTGTGTGGGGGAAGGGAGAGTGTGTGTGGGGGGGGGGGGAAGGGAGTGTGTGGGGGGGGGGGAAGGGAA